>NC_056751.1:174725593-174805593 GCF_019279795.1 Protopterus annectens
TTAATACTGATATGGAAGCAGAAAGACACAAAAAAATCACTGCAATGGTAGAAATTCAGAGTTTTATCAGAAATAATAGAAAAAGTAGATTATAAAAAAATCTGTCTTACTGGTGCTAAACTGCATCGAGTATAACTGCATACCTAATATTATGAGTTAATAGTCAACTTTACACTGATAAACCAGGTATACACATATGCAATTAGATAAAACATTGCAAAGTTTAGCAAACTGTACTGGTAAAATGATTCTTTCTTGCAAGTTTTAAAAAGTTATGATAATGTACTGATGTGTAACTAGTGTAGTAAAATGGAAACATTCATTTTCCTACTAGTGAACCTAGTTCATGGTCACAGGGAAATCCAGAGTCTATCCTGGGACTCTGTATGTACAAGACAGAGAAACACGAAAGATCATGGTTCCAATCCATTGCATAATGCATATTCACATATACACTCTGATACTCACATCACACACACCTGCAATGAGTTTACAAAATTATCAATGCACTAAGTTTAGGTCTTAGCTTATGGGGTAAAGTAGCAAACAGCCAAAACTCACACTGACACAGGTAGGATATGCCAGCTTCACACAAAAACTATGTCAGCTGAGAATCACCAAATGGAAGAACCAAGCACTGTGAGGCAGTAATACCAACCTTTGCACCACTCTGTCACAAAGTAAGTTAAACATATTTATGTAAATTAAAAATAAATGTAAACAGCTACTGATGTGAAGAGCTCGAATGAGAATAACAAAACAAAACAAACAAACAAAAAAACACCTGAACTTCAATCTTGATTTTCCTGAATATGACACCTTGAAAGTAAGTCAAGGGTACATAGTGCAGTAGCTGCAAGAAGAAACTGATTAAATCATCTGCATTGGTTAATTAAGTTTGTAATATGCTTTGCCTTTCTTAAAGAAAAAGAGCTGCTAGGTGTATCAGCAAAGAAAACAATTGTAATTTCACCAAACTAGTAGGTAGCCTAAGCATTTATGGCCTTGTTCATATTTAGGAAAAAGTCACAGACTTGCCTAACAGCTCCAGAGAACTATGCCCTTAGTCGTATTCAGAGGGCTGCTTAAATACCCTACTTTCCACAATTTAGTTAAAAACTAAGATTCTCTTATGAAAAATAAACTAAAACAACAATTGCTTTGTATATCAACAAAAGAAAACAGTTTTTTTTTCATTAACCTATTATATACAACATGGCCACAAACAGTATGTGACTAAGAACTTTGTTAAAATTTACAGCAACAACAGACTATCCCTACAGCTCCCTTCAATGAGGTTACTTTCTTTGTTTTCAGCAGTGCTTACTACAAAGGACTACATAGTACAAAACAATGGACAATTAAGTTAGAAACTCCGTTTATTTTAAAGATGTAAAACTGCTACATATATCAATGGCAAAAAATGTATTCTTTCAGCGAGGACACGCTATGTGTCTGTGAGCAGTCTGTGAATTTATGTTTTGCCTAAATTTATGGCAGTTTCACAGGCTAACCCCATAGCTCACTACCTCTCCACCCTTATCAGAATCATTGTATTTTCTTTCTAGATTATCATTAAGGAAGGGAAGAGAATACAGAGTGTGCCAAACCACACAGCCTAGCATGCTACTCAGTGCCACTCAACAGTTACAAGTTTTCACTGGGGTAAAATGTAGTGCAATATTCACCATAACTGTAACTTATAGGCCGTCTAGGGTAGTAGCAATACAGTAAAATAGCTCTTCTTTCATGTTGCGAATTCATAAATTCCATAGTGCAATACTCCAATGTTCACAGTGCAATACTCAAATGTCTCTTTCTTTGCAAGGATCAATGCAATGTCTTAACCTAGTACCTGTGCAATACTAAAGTCTCATGCAAGTAAGTGTTCAGTTCGAAAAGTGTGTTAAAATGTGTTTCTAATTATGTGCAGTATTAATCTGTCTACCTGCATGTCAGTGATGTAATAGCTAGGTGTTATATGTGTAAATGTCTGTGAAAATAGTCTATATGTTGTCTGCACATTGAGTCCAGAGACGCGGAATTTCATTCAGTTTTTGCACTTGTGTGATTTCTGAATGACAATAAAGTTTACTTTGACTTTTTTTTTTTTTTTTTTTTTTAATTTAGAATATGCTTTGACTGGACTGTAAAGCAACCCTGAAAAATGAAAATGAAAAAAAAAAGTAGAGGGGTTAACTTAAGGTGGAGGGATTAGCATAATGGTTAAGGTCTTTACCTTACAGATACAAGGTACAGGGGTTTGATTCTGACATATGATTATCAGCTAAGCTTGTATTGTTCTGCAGACTGATAGTCTGGTATTTATTGGTTTGAGGGTTGGCATAATGCTTAAAGTGTTTGTTTCCCCCAGCGTTGTTAATGTAATAATCACCTTTGATCTTATGAAAAGATAGATCAGAAAATCCTAAATCTTTATTACTAAATGTTCTACAGTAGAACAGTAAAAATACTAAACTGAGCGTTGTGTACCTGTAGATGAACAGGGGTGTGAGCATATATAATTAAATATTTATCTCTGTATATTTTTATAAGCATCATTTTCATAGTCAATAAAGTGAGATAAATATGGACCAAAACAAAAACGCAAAAACATATATATTCAACACATTATATCAAACCAAATAGGAAACAAAAATAAATATCAGTACTCACCCCTCTAAATTTTCACCACATAAACAAACACATCAAAGTGCCTGTAACCTAAAAAGCAAATATCTTCAAATGTGGTATGTTATAGTACATTCCATGAAAAAATAGACATGATATATGTAATGAAAAAGACACATGGTAATCTAAGGTTTCAAAAGGAAAGAATATGCTTAGCTGTCATTAAACAAAGACAAACATTAACTTGCAGTTAGACAATTTAGCATATCCATGTAAATATATTTCTAAACAGAGCATATTTGCACATTTAACAATAAATGGGTATAAACCCACCAAAAATATGTTTGCTTCCAAGATCCTCTTTGGCTGCTCTGAAGTCAAGATAACTGATTACTAAGTGGACAAGTTCATCCTGTTTTATGTGAACTTAGGTATGTTCAATGAAATTTGTTATGTTGAATTATGGTCTACAACTCTATTCTTTGGCAAAAATGGTCATTTAAAACACTGTTCCCACAGTTTAGCAAGTGAATCCAACTGCACTAGAGCTGTGCTTTCTTTGATCCAATAATTTTATATTTATACAACAAGGATTATGATAACGAGAGTAATTTTTTATGAAATAAAGATTAACTTTTTCCAGGAACTGATTTCCCATTTCACACTAAAAAATCATTCTAAGGTTTGAAAAACAAGCTTCTATGCATGCAGAAATGAGGGGAGGATAAAAAGTGTGGAATGAATTCCACAGTAAAGTTGAAACATAATCCTTAACTTGAAAATTAATTTGGAAATGTATCCTTATTACTCTTTCACATTATGAGCAAGTGACACCATCTGGACAAAGGGATCTGATCCCATGGAACGCTAAACAAGGATTAACCGCCTTGCATATGCCTCATAAGAAAAGGACACGTTTAACTTGTTCATTCTATAATAAATAAGAAACAAAAAGATCTAAAATGGGTGTTGGTCTAAGTGTTCAATTTATATAACAGAACTCAGGCCATACAGCTAACAGTTGGCTACACCAGGTAAGCCAGTTAACAAGAGTTTGAAGGAACCTGTAGTGTTCAGGGTCAAGAACCATGGAACCCCAGTTTGTATGATCAGCAATGAGTATGTGCAGAAGGGTTACCTAGAGAGCACTGTCTCCATAGAAACGTGGTCCATAATACTATGAACTTTTTATACCACATCAGCAGCGCATGGAAAACTGAAACAGAATAAATAAAATCAAGTAAGGCAGAATTTTCATCAGAAAATATATACACTCAACAAAAGAAAAGTTTGCAGCTGTCTATTTGTTGGCTATATTCTGAAATTTGTCAAACAATATAAGAAATCTAGGTTTCTAATGTATACTACATGTACCCTCATGCCCCAGGCACATGAACATCACTGTTTCAAAGCCAGGACCTGGTCATTTGAAACATGCACAGGCTGACATTCATGCTCAAACTCAATCACATCTTTGGGTGAGATGCAGCAGCCATGCAAAGAATGTGGAGATGACATATCTTACCAAAACTGAGAAGTCAGTTCAAGCAAGGTAGGGACAGAGACAGGGTGGGAGCAGTAGGATTTAAATTAAGGTTCAGGCAGTGACTGAAAAGGGGATTTAGCTTTAAGAAGCAGAGGTGGGTTTAGGGATTGAGAGGAAGAGGGTAGTTTAGGGTTAGGAACCAAGTGGTGCCTTAAGTGTTTAGGAGCAGCAGAGAAGTTTAGGATTATGGAGCAGGAAAAAAAAATTTAGGGTTCAGGAACAGGATGGGAATTTATGGTTAGGGGAGCATGATTGCAGTTTTAGGTTTTACAGAGTGATTGGAGACCCAGGTTTAGGGAATTGGAGTGCTACGAATAGGGTTAGGGACCTGGTAGGGGCTTCAGAGTTGGAGCTAGGGCACTTGTAAGGCTATGTAGTTCAGCAGAGTTGAGGGTGGGTAGGCTGGGTAATTAAGTAGGATCAGGCTAATTGGAAGTAGGGTGCATACCATTTACAATAAGTAGCAGGCAGCAACTGTGATAAAAGCTACTAGTACACATACAGGTGTACTAGATCCTAGGGTTTTATGCTCTTTCCTGGATCCCTGCAATATAAACAATCCAGAATCCCAATACAGATAAGCCACCTAGGGAAAAAATCATTAGGATGATATTATTTTAATTATAACATTTGAATGTTGTCTTTATTTAATTTTTACAAAAAAAGGCACAATGGGAGTTATATTATCCACATAAACCAGGGGAGCGGGTTATTCATAAAAGTTAGCTCCATAGCACTAGTAGTGTTTAAGTGTTGTGCTCTAGTTGTGCTATGGATTTAACTATCAATTCAGAGGCATGAAGGAGCTGCATGAACACAGTGATCATTAGCAACTCATTTGCATTTCTCTGAATCAAACATCTACTGCATTTGGAACAATGCTGTTAGTGCTTCACCTACCAACTCATCATTCTAATTGGATAATTATAGTGAGTTCCTGTAAAAGAAGGACTCTAAACAACTCCTCCAGTCTACCAAATACAGTGTAGATATCTACTGAAATAGCTACTGAAATGCCACCCCCAACACACACACACACACACACACACACACACACACACACACACACACACACACACACACACACGCATTCCAAAACACATACATAGTCACATAGACGCATGGATAGTGACACGTGGTCACACCTACACACACACACACACACACACACACACACACACACACACACACACACACAAACACACACACACACACACACACACACACACACACACACTCTCTCACACACACACACACACACACACACACACACACACACACACACACACACACACACACACACACACACAAAGCCTTGCAGCACTTTCCTGCTGTGATTTTAATTGACACACTGCCACCACAGACAGCAGTGAGTGTACAGTGTGAAACAGTATATCCACTCTAACTACTCTGCTCTGTAACTACATGGCAGAGCTTGTCATTGAATCACTGTACCCTGCTATTTCAATCTGGGCATAATTATTATTATTACTGACATCTGTTTACCGGGGAAGTCCAATGGAGTAAAAAATACTCATTTTCAATGGAGGAAACCATCAGATAAAACAGTACTGTTGGTGTAATTGAAAAGCTTATATACATACAATTTGACATTGGAATACATACGATACAATATGGCATGAGGAGACTCCAGTGATGTAATAATAAAAGAAAAAATAAAATTAAATATTAAAACCAGTATATCCAAAAATATTAGAAGCATAATCTACTACGTTAGGAAATAAAAAAAAAACATTATACAAGTCCTAAGAATGGGGCGAGGGTATATGTTGAAAGGGTATATTTAGATAAGTCTTTTTGATGTAGATCATACAGGAGAGGTGTATGGGTATAACCATGAGTTAGTGAGAAATTATTTGAGAGAGGACTTAAATAAATGAAGCCTTGATATAGTTCTGAATGAGTTTGGGATAAAGTTCCATAGTTTGGCTATGCAGAGTGAGTACAGACTTTGTCCCATACTTTTTTTTGTTTGTTTATAGACTTCAAGCAGGTTTTTGTCTTGAGACCGCAGAGGGCGATTTGGGAGCTAGTGATGAAGTAGTGTGGGGATAAAAGAATAGGTAGAGAGTTATACAGCATTTTATAGGATAGACGAACTTGCATGTTGGCTCATTAATGTGGGAGTTCTAACCAGGTGAGAGCACGTAATGCAGAGCAATGATGAGTTTTATGTGGCAGGTTACCTGCACATTTAGTTGTTTTATTATAGCATTGCTCTAGTTGTGATTTAATAGAGATCTGGATGTTAGTCAAAATAGGTGAGCCAGAGAGAAGGGAGGGTAAAAATAAGAGTTATCTAGGGTGATTCTACTAGAAAGAGTAAGGGAATGTTTGCTCTATATAGCAGATCTAGCTTTTGATGATTTTTTAATACAGTTTTGTACGTGAAGATAAAACTTTAAGTTGTCATCTGTGGTGACTCCAAGCAAATTCATATGGGTAACTATAGCTGAATTGTTTAGAGAGGTAATGTGGAAGCAATTTATAGCACTGGCGTGGGACTCTGGAAAAACAACAGCAGTAATTTAATCTTTTGGGGATTAAGTAGAAGTTGACTTTTGGTGTAGCTACAGTTCAGCTAAGTTGAAGGCATCTTGTGCCATGAATTGTAGTTGTAGTGGGCTGTCAGTGAGCAGATGAGAGCTGAGTCATCTGCATACTGAATAAAGCAAGCTTGCTGAGAGGAAATATATAAATTATTGATGAAAATGTTAAAGAGCAGTGTACAGAGAATACAGCCTTGTGGAACACCAGTTTTAACTAGGAGAAAAAGAGAGAGAGAAGACGGACATTTGTCAGAGTGATATATTTCAGATAGGTAATTAGAGAACCACAGAAGAGTCTGCCTGGAAAGGCCTAGAGAGGTCATTTCAGTCAGAAGTTTCTCATGTGACTCAGCATCAAAGGCTTTTGAGTTACCTAGAAAAACAGAAGAGATAAACTTTCCTTGGTCTCTAGCCTTACTGATGGTATCAGAAAAGTTAAGGAGAGCTGTAGTGGTGCTATGGCTTAATCAGAAAGCATGTTATTTTGGGATTAGGAGATCATTTTCTAAGATGTACTGGAAGAGCTGCTTATGAATACACTTTTTCAGGTTCTTAGAATGGGGGAGGGGACAATATGGTAATTGGCCTAAACTTACAAATTTCAGAAGAGTTACCTCCTTTATGGAGGGGGATAATATATGTCTATATATATATATATATATATATATATATATATATATTTTTTTTTTTCCCCACAGAATAGGGACATGGGAGTGAACAGATCTGTTAATGAGAATTGAGACTGGATATGGAATATATTCTTAGCAAGTTTAGAGTACTCAGAAGGGAGATCATCAGCAGAAGGTGAACAGGGTTTAAGTTTCTTAAGTAGCTGTTTAACATATGATGTGGAGACAGGTTGGAGATTTGGAGCAGAGCACATGGCTATCTTACATTAGCCTTGCCACCTGGACTACTACACTTGCAGGTACTGCTTCCAGCACACCACTGCAGCACTATCCATGGGAGGCTTCATACTGCTGTACCACTGCAGCACTATCCATGGGAGGCTTCATACTGCTGTAGCACCACAGCACTATCCATGGGAGGCTTCATACTGCTGTAGCACCACAGCACTATCCGTGGGAGGCTTCATACTGCTGTACCACTGCAGCACTATCCATGGGAGGCTTCATACTGCTGTAGCACCACAGCACTATCCATGGGAGGCTTCATACTGCTGTACCACTGCAGCACTATCCGTGGGAGGCTTCATACTGCTGTAGCACCACAGCACTATCCGTGGGAGGCTTCATACTGCTGTACCACTGCAGCACTATCCATGGGAGGCTTCATACTGCTGTAGCACCACAGCACTATCCATGGGAGGCTTCATACTGCTGTACCACTGCAGCACTATCCGTGGGAGGCTTCATACTGCTGTACCACTGCAGCACTATCCATGGTAGGCTTCATACTGCTGTAGCACCACAGCGCTATCTGTGGGAGGCTTCATACTGCTGTACCACTGCAGCACTATCCGTGGGAGGCTTCATAGTGCCGTAGCACCACAGCACTATCCGTGGGAGGCTTCATACTGCTGTAGCACTACAGCACTATCCATGGTAGGCTTCATACTGCTGTAGCACCACAGCGCTATCTGTGGGAGGCTTCATACTGCTGTACCACTGCAGCACTATCCGTGGGAGGCTTCATAGTGCTGTAGCACCACAGCACTATCCGTGGGAGGCTTCATACTGCTGTACCACTGCAGCACTATCCGTGGGAGGCTTCATACTGCTGTAGCACCACAGCACTATCCATGGGAGGCTTCATACTGCTGTACCACTGCAGCACTATCCGTGGGAGGCTTCATACTGCTGTACCACTGCAGCACTATCTGTGGGAGGCTTCATACTGCTGTACCACTGCAGCACTATCCATGGGAGGCTTCATACTGATGTACCACTGCAGCACTATCTGTGGGAGGCTTCATACTGCTGTACCACTGCAGCACTATCTGTGGGAGGCTTCATAATGATGTACCACTGCAGCACTGTCCTTGGGAGGCTTCATACTGATGTAGCACCACAGCAGTACTTGAGTCACTCCCTTACAGTGCACTGAGCAAATCCAGCTAAAATAAATTTGTGCAGTGTACAATACGTTTCTGATTATAACTCTCCAGATATTTCATTAAGTGATGCATTTCTATATGTTTTACAGCTCAGTTCTTACAAACAGCATTTTTATTGGGTGAGTAATGAAATACAAATACAGAAGGTGAAAGACAATACCACTGGTAAATTGCTCTATGCTGTATATTAACCATGCACACTCTGCTATTAATTTTAAAGAGGACAAAAATCAGAAACACAAAGACTGGTACATTGTAGTAAGTTCCATGGCTAAACCTATCTTTGGTAAAAGAAGGACTATAAATACCCTATCCAATATATTGAACACAATATAGGCATCTACTAAAACACAAGCAAGACATGTCTTTTATGGGTACAAAAAGATATATATTACAGAGGGCACACATGATAAAATATAATTATTTATGCTGAGTCACAAATCATACAGTCAGAATTTAATAGTGAGATGGCCCAATAACTATCAGTTAATTTAGTGCACTTAGGTTTAGGAAGAACAACTGCAGCATGTCTAAACTATAATTCTAAACTGCTATCCAGATTTATGGAATCAAACAATATTAATAGACAAGAATGAGAAGGTCTAGAAAACTTTAAAGTAAAACTCATTTGATGATAGATTGGACTAGCAGCCTTATTCCATGGTAGTTTTTGAATGATGAAGAATACATTTTTGTTACCCAAACACATGCAGGGATACTGTTATCATTAATATAGATGCACTGGGAAAAAAGATTTGAAAATAGTTCCATCTGGTCAATCTGCATCAGAACCTATTTGTCCACTGTGCAAAAGAGAGTTAATATTATTGTCATTCCAGTTTTCTGCCAAAAAAAAGAGAAGCAACCAATTTCTATCTATCTGCTGACGTGTATAAATATTATCTGCATGAAAATGTTCTTAATTGCAGCTACTCTAAAATATTTAACATTTGCTTTGAAGGGAAGCCCTTTGTTCTGCATGTTAGAATTAATTGAACTGAGGATTTCTAAAACACAGAGTGCTTACTCTGAGTAAACTAATTCCTTTTTTTTCTCTCTCTCTCACTAATTTCTTAGAAAGATAATCCAAATAACAAACTGTGCTGCATTTAAAAGTAACCCACTGGATAGAACAATATTCTGATCCTGAGCATTGTACTGCAGTACTAAGTAATGTTTGCCCTAATTTATTTTGCGTAAATTTCAAAAGACATGATTGTTAACTCTACAGGGGTTTGTGAATTTGAATAAAGTCCCTCAGAAGTAATATCAAGGAAGAATGTTCTGAAAGAATATGACTCTGAGATCAATATTATCAATAAAGGGTAAAGGGAAGAGGAAACAAAGACTTAGTCTAAACTAGTCTAGAAATTATTTTACATTGCAAAGCCAACTAAGTATAGCATTGTTCAGTGGATATTGATATTTCTGCACATCTCAGAATTTAAGCAAACAATGCCACAATTTTGTCTTTCTTTTGATTAAAATGCTAACAGCAGCTACCTCATGAGGAGAAATCCATTACAGATGTGAGTTAAAGTCCCCTGCAGGCATAATGTGGTATGTATTAAATTTTGATAAGGGCTACTTTGAAGACTGCAAAAAAGCCTCATAATCTATAATCTTTCTGGGGCATTTTTAAACTGTTAGTGTTTCTGCGCCATTTTGTTTTCCTCTTCCTACTAGTTTGTGGCTTCGTGTCAGTGGTGGGCAGGTCCCTAATGTTACTGATGTAAACAGCTTTTCACTTTTACCCAGCGTGTAAACTGCACTTACTTCACCTGGAAGAGGTTTGTATGCTGTTGCAACTTATTTGTGGGACTTTGGTAAGCACCTTTTCACATATTTGCAAAGTCATGGCTTGGCTGAGTTATTGTCTCATGCCACACAAGTGTAAGGCTGTATATAAATTCATATAGGTTATTTTTTTTTTCTGTTTTTGGATATATTTCTACTTACATAGCAATTGCTCTTTTGTACACTTTTACCATATATCTATAGATTGCAGTTTGAATTTCTTTAGCAGTGTTAACTGGTGACAGTTGGTGACAGTTGGTTTGTAGAATCTAGGTGTTGCATTATTGGGTATTTAACTTGTACAGTGACTGCTTTATTGCATGACCTCTATGTCAAATACTTTTAGTAGCAGTCTTATGGATGTGAAGTATAGCTCACTTTGTTTAGTTCTAAGTTCTGTTGCCATGAGACTACCAATTGTTTGAACTCTTTAACCTGGCTTGTAGAATTCAAGAGTTAATGTATAGATAGCTATATTCTCATATCTTAGTTAGTTTGATTATTTCAACTATAAAATGGAACATGTTTACTACATGAACTACAGCAGACATTTTTATTGTCAGTTGTTTTACACTAACACATCAAGGGTAATAGTTTTACCATTGTTTATGTGAAAGTGTTATAGCAGAAGTAAGTTACTGAACTTTTGTCTCACATTGTTACTGCTCTAATCTGTAAAGTTAATATCATATGTGCTTTATTTTATTTATTTATTTCTGTATTTTTCATATTTTATCTCAACTAACTCCTCTCTAGCTGTTATCAGTAGTTGCATGTATAGTACCTCTGTTGTTTTTGTTTTTTCCCTAACTTTTATATTCAACACACTCTCTCCCTTCCTGTTTTCCCTAGGTTTTAAAAGCAAAGTGTCTTCCCTCAAGACTGTGTCTACCTTTACTGATACTGCTCCAACTCTTGGAATTATGCCTGTGCACTGTTGTATAGCCAGTTTACACTAAAAGTATGTTCTAAGCTCATACCACAAATTAGTCTTACTTCATATGTTCATAGGTTCATAGGTTGGTACTAGGCTATCGGCCCTAGGGCCTATACAAGCCTAGCCATAACAATTCCCTGGCTATTTCTTCCCACACTATTTACTTACCTAGACCCCTGTCTAGCTGGGCGACTGGCATGATCCCCGGGGAGAATTTCCTTTCTCCCATCCAATCGTCAAGGTTCTTTTTGAAGAGGGCCAAGGAGGTGCTCTGCTTGACATGTATGGGCAGTCTATTCTAGAGTCTGGGGAGTCTCTGGATCAGGAACCTATCCCTCCAGCATGTTTTGTTTATTTTGATGACAAGGTTTAGATCCCTGGAGCATGTGGTTCTGAGGGATTGGGATTTCTTTAAGTGTAGCATGTCCAACAGCTCTGGGTTTGACATGGCCTTGTATGTTTAGCAGAGATAGCCTCTGAGTAGACGATATGCGACAGAGTATAGCTTGAGTTTTTTAAGGCGGTCAGCATACGGCATCTGCTTTAGGCCTGTGATTCTTTTAGTGAAGTATTTCTGCGGCCTTTCCAGTTGTTGCAGATGTCTTGAGAGGTACATACCAAATGGGGCGTTGTATTCTATAATGGGTCTAATGAGGGATGAGTACAGTGGGACAATGACCTCCTTTTTTCTGGATGAATAGCCCTTAGTGATGAGGTATGCCACATAGAAGGATTTTCTGACTGTTGTGGCGATGTGGTTATTAAAGGTGAGACCACTGTCCACCTGTCCACTTTGTCTACTGTACAGGATACCTGCATACCACTGAGAGCCCCCCCCCCATACTCACCTGTTTAGAAACCTTGCCTCTGTCTCTCTCTGCCATCTATAAGTTAGTCACTACTCTAGTGTCAACTCTCTCTTAGTTAGCTATACTCTTTGTTTTTCTGTTTGTGGTTTCCTTTTAACTGTTTTTATCTTACTGCAAATACCTGTGTATACCTCGCTATTACATCTCTTCCTTCGCTGTCTACACCTCCCCACCTCTTCTACTTACCTGCTGACTCTCATTGTGTGCTCCTTACTGTTTCCCTCCTGGCCTGCTGATTGTTTACTGTGGTGACTCTTCCTGGCCCATCCAGCTCGCGCTCACTTCGCTTACCTCCCACCCACCCCCATATCATTTCCATTATACCTAACCACCTAATCCCTTCCTCCCCTAACACCACCCCTTCCTATCTGCTAAAACATTCTAAACATTTTACCCTACCCTACTTATCACTTCATAGTTTAGCCTGCTGCAAATCCTCTTTCTTTCTATATATCTCCTACTCCCCTACAGGTTGTTTTACTTAAATTTTACTTCAACTCTCTAACAGGTCCAACAACTTACTTTTCCTAGTCCCTTATCCACTCCTCACTCCATCCCAATCCTACTTCCCCACCTTAGGCCATGGCTTTTGCAACCCTCTCCATTTTCCTCTTGCCTCCATTACTTCTCCTCCTCTATCTTACATCTTGCACTACTCCATTACCACCTGTCCACAGAGATCCCACTAATCCCCATACTAACTGTTTCTCATCTCTGCAGTACTCTATTACAATCTCCTCCTCTATCTTTTCCATGAACATCCCTCTGCCTAAAATCAAAATTCCTCCCCCTCACTCTCTAGCATCTAAAACCAAGACTAAGTAATTGACTTACAACCCATTTCATTTCAAACTTTACCAACTTCATGTAGCCCTGCTTCTATCAGGAGACATACATCCAAATCCTGGGCCCACCCATCACCCCACCATGCATAACTCTACCTCTCCCTACTTAATAAACTCATCCTCTCCAAACAAGCATATTTCCTTTTACTCTATGAATGCCTGTAGTATTGCAAACAACGTTAGTGAAATCCATGCCTGGAGAGCTTCCACAACCCTGATGTCATCACCCTAACAGAGACTTGGCTAAAACCCCAAACCTCTGATAAAGACATTCTCCCCCCTGGTTATAATATACTTTGCATAGATCGCCAAAACAAAAAATGGGGTGGCGTAGCCATCCTCTACTCCAACCACCTCACCATTACAAGTATTATGAAACATATACCATCCTTTTCTCCTGCTGAACTACTTATAGCTAACCTTAAAATAAATGACCACACCACTATCACAGTAGCAGCCATCTATATTCCTCCAGGAGACAACATTCCTCTGCTCAAAAATATTCTTTCATACTTTTTTCAACACATCTCCAATGAAACTATCCTCCTTGGGATGTCAACATTAACTGGTTAACTCTCAGTAATCCAAACTCTAATACTCATATTAATTGATATGGCTTTACACAGCTAATCTCCCAACCTACCCATACAAACAACTCTCACACATCTAGTACTCATTGACTAGGTACTTGTATCTAATCCTTCCAAATATCATAACCCTGAAACCCTACCAAACACCCTGAGTGATCACTCCCCTATAATAGTGCTTAGGTTCCCTCCACACTTCTCAAAACCTCCTAAATTTATCACTTGTCATAAACGCTAACTTCCATCTAGAAACCTTTAATGCCCTCCTCTCTAAAGTAAACTGAAAATTCCTTACCCAACTCCCATGAGAAGAAGCAGTCCTAGCTTTCAACTCCACCTTCCTTAGCATCTTAGACTCACTTACTCCCCCTCGCAAAGTCCGAATTAAGTACACCATATCTCTGTGGCTTTCAAAAGCCACTTGTACCCTAGAGACAAACTATGGAAAAATGGTCACAAACTAAGCTCTCTGCAGACTTACAAAAATATAAAAAACTCAGAAATCTGACAAAAAACACATAAACAAAGATTAAAAGGACTTCTATAACAAACCTCCCACAGGCCTAAAATCTAATCCTAAAAAATTCTGGAACTCTATTAACCAAATATTACATCCCGGTAATCTTAGCTCTCCCAATCCATGCCCAGACAAGACATCTGAAGAAACTGCCACTGTCTTCAATACCTATTCTATTGATTCAGTATCTAAGCTACTGAACCCTAACCCAAACTCTTCTACTACTAACATCTACAACTTTTCTGAACCTACTCCTAATACTATCTCCTCAAATACCTTCTCCCTCAAACCTGTACCTACTAGCTACACCAAAACTATACTCTCTAAATTAAAACCATGCTCAGCATCAGCTGACAATATTCCTTCCACTTTTCTTCTACTAGCAGCTGACTCTCTTGCTCTCCCTGTATCTATCCTAATGAATCACTCCATCTCTGAATCTAAAGTCCCTTCCATCCTATACACAAAGGAGGTAACTCCTCTGGTATCTCCAACTTTAGACCTATCGCTATCCTCTCCCCTCTCTCTAAAGTACTAGAAAAATGTATTCATAAACAAGTTATGCAGTATCTAATACATGAAAATCTGTTTATACCCACTCAACACGGCTTCAGACCCAAACATAGCACCACAATACCTCTATTATCCTTCCTCAACACTGTCTCTATAGCCATGGACAACCATAAACTTATTTCTTGCCTATTCTTGGACCTCTCAAAAGCATTTGACACTGTATTGCACTCTCTTCTGCTGCACAAACTGCATAACCTCAACTTCTCCTTTGATACTGTTGCATGGTTCTCCAGCTACCTCACTGATAGATCTCCATCAGTGAAATGGTACTCTGCACTCTTCCCTCCTCTCCCTGTAAAAATGGGTGTACCTCAAGGGTCTGTCCTAGGGCCTTTACTATTTAATATCTTTACTAATCAGCTCTATATCTCCTGTCCTCAATCATCTTTAATGCAATATGCAGATGACTCTGCAGTCATCACCATAGCCAACTCTCCCTCTAAGCTCTTCTCAGCTACTCGGGCATCTTTCAACTTAGTTGAAACATGGCTCTCCAACAACCAGCTCATCCTTAACCATAAAAAAACAAACCTGTTACTCTTCCTACCTAAAAAGTTCACCAATATTAAGCCTTTCTTCTCCATCTAGTCCCTTAATAACACTCCCATTCAGCTAGAATCCAGTACTAAGCTCTTAGGCGTAATCATCAACGATCAGTGTAAATTTGACTTGCATGTTAATAACTGTATCAAAAAGACTCATTCAGAACTAGGGCTCCTTTACCATAACAAGAAATTCCTTACCTCTGAAACCAACATTACACTCTCTCTCACCTACCTTTGGAATTCGGCCGACCGAGGACCCGCCTGACAGCAGAGAACCCATCTGTGATTACTGCAGCTGTATGCACGATGAACATCCAAGATTACACTCTCTCTCACCTACCTTCTACCCAGTCTAATGTACAATTCTCAAATTCTCATAAATCTTAACTCAGCACTCCTGACCAAACTCGAATCTACCTACAACAAGGTACCTAGATTTGTTGCCCAACAGACCTACAAATCCCGTCACTGTCTCTCTCAAAAACACCTAAACTGCCTTGAATTACCCCACCAGCTTCTTCTCTCTCAGCTCCAGATCATCCATTCTATCCTATACCAGACTTCCTACTGCCCAGCACTATCCCCTCTCATATCCCATTATTCTCCCTCCAGACCTCTCCAAAGGTCTAACCAAGACCTACTACAAATCTACAAACCCAAGTCTAAATTTGGATGCAACATGTACAGCTATCACCCCACTACTGCCTGGAATAGGCTCCCAGTAGAAATCAGGACCCTTACACATCCACCAAAGTGCACTTTACAAGTCACTGGTCCTGCCACTTCACTCTCCCTCCTTAAACATCCCCTACTTCCCACACCTTAGTCTACTTTCTGCCCTTAACTCCCTCTTCTCACTAGCTCTCTCTACTCTCCCTTGACTGCTCTTTCTATTGTCTTCTAAAATCTATTAAGCAAATTGCCTCAGAGAACTGTCAACAAGTTACTTTAGAAAGAGTACATAAGAAAGTAAGTTTCCAAAGTTTTGGGGCTATTATTACTTTCTCAGCCTCATCTCATGAAGATAACTGGATTAGGATATCTTTAGATTTTACTTTTGAGTATTTCAGGAGAATGTCATCAAGTAGACAACATGTCAGTATTTATTAAAGCAAAATCCTTCCATTCATTATCAATTTCATTAAGTAAATCTTAAATTATCTCTATTGTAGCCTAAGTAACTGAAATAAATATCTGTGTTTAATGGCTTCTTGAAGGCTAGAGATTTTTTTTGTTGGCAAGTGAAACAATTTAACTATACCTCCTGAGATGGAGCCCTCTTTAAATGGACCATTTCTTGAGAATATAAACTGCTTGAATAGGCAAAAATGAGGACAATTTGATACACAGAGCACTCCGGATTTTTGGAGAACTGTCTCAATGTTCAAACAGTCTGGTTATACTTAAATTCTGTCTTCAGGAATGTGATTCCTTCAACAGAATTTGCACTTAGCTTGAGCCAGGTCATTTTCAAGGACTTCATTTTTGATTCATCTTCAAAAAATTAAACTCACAGACCCTAAATAGATATTGAAACCAAGTTAACATGCCATGACAAGGCATACATTTGCTTGCCTAGATCACAGGTGGACAGTTTAATCACCTCCAAGTCAGTGGAAACAGCCTAAAAAGAGTCTTCCTTTATCTTTAAATATTCTAATTTAGACAGCACTGCAGATACTCAAGACGGAATTTCTATAGAAACAAAGACCGTTTGTGTTGAAATAGAATGGTAATATCTCAAGGTCAGGCTAAATGGAGGTGACTAATTTTTCCCTTCCATATCTTACATTGGGGATAGGATAACTACGCTAGCGTAATACTCCCATTACTAAAGAAGAAGTGGCTAATGTTTGCTGAGACAACAGCATGCTGCCCTCATACTGAATTGACTTTGTGTGAGAGCTAACCACAACTGCAATGCCAAGTTAGATTACCTGATATGCTGAAGCTTCACTTACAAAAGTGCATTAAAAGATTGTGCCAGTGATGTAGAGTGAGAAACTGAGTTAGGTTTCACATCCATAATAGTACAGAGGGTATATGCAGTAGCTGCATTGTTGTGTCAGACTCTGCAGATTTGCTTATATCCTCAACGTCCTAGGAAAGCAAAGACATGCTGACTGTAGTGCATTTTATGACCACTGAAGGTATTAATTTCCCAGAAGACATCACAAGACGTTCACTGCTTTCTCTCTGCAGGGCTGAAAGTTTATTTTATTTTTATTTTATTTTATTTTACATTTGTTGACCGGGCTAGTCCAGCTGGATATATGTCCATTTTCAGCAGAGGCCCGGGGAGAAAAGCTCCTTGAAAACACAGTGAAAAAAATTATATATAAAAACAATATTTCACAGGTACAAGTACAATACATGATTAAGCTGTTTTATACATGATAGATTTTACAGATGTGGGTATATTAATATAGAAGGAAATATGTTCACTCCAAAACACATTTGATTGCAGAATCATATGACATGTAACTTTTGTAAACATGGTAAGTAGTCACTGACATTTTAGGGATATTGATAGAGGATTAATCAAATTTAGGCCTGTTATATTTATGGTTTTCAGTAGTCAATTCGTATATACAGTTAATAAGACAGATGTCTTAGTAAATAAAAATAACACAAGTAGTTAGTCTGGGTTCACACAGGGGCATAACCAATGGGATTTAAGGTAGGTTTTAAGCCTGGTTTTAAATTGTGTTAGTGAAGAAAGGGAGGTCAGGTCACTGGGGACAGAGTTCCAGGTTTTACCCACGGTATTAGAGAACAAAGAGTCACCAGCCTTATTGTAGGTTTTGCCTATTTGTACTAATATTTTATTAGATGAGCATAGGCTCTTAAGGTTGTTGTAGGGGGTGATAAGGTTGGTAAGAATTCGAGTGTTAGTAGGCTGATACAGGATTTTGTAGGCAACTGTTAATTGTTTAAACAGAAGTAAATTTGGCAACTCTAGCCATCCTAGTTGTTCATAATTAGTACAGTGATGGGTTCTGAATATAGAGCCTGTTGCAAATCTAGCAATATTGTTTTAGGAGACAGCTAGTTTGTTCAAATTGTTTTTTGAGAGGTTAGTATATATAGGGGAGGCGTAGAGGAGGGTGGAGATTAAGTGGGTCTGGGCAATAGTAGACCTTGCTAGTGGGGTAAGAAAGGATTTGATTCTATAGAGGGAGCCTAGTTTTTTGTTGACTGTTTTTATGGTACTGTTAATGTGACTATCAAAGTTAAGGTTATTGTCAATTAGTACCCCTAGGAGTTTTGTGGTAGAGTCAGGGGATATGATAATTCCATTGTTTGATGTAACAGTAAAATGTAGTGGTGTGGCCCTTTGGGTGGGAGTAAAAAGTAGGAGTTTGTTTTTTTGCACCCTAGTTCTGAGATAATTCATAATGAATTTATTATTCTTTTTTATAGTTTCAATTTATGCTTTTATACATCTTTAGCAATTAGTAAGGGTTTATTTGTTAGATTTCCACTTTAGCTATGTCATGAAAGTGGAGATACAGAGTCTGTAAGGCAGCTTTGTTTAAGTAGATTGCATCTGTCATTCAGTTTAGACATGCTAGGATGCCTAGGCAGTCTCTTGTTGCCTTCAGCAACAGTGTGAATAGCATCTTCAAATGGAGCAGCATGACGTTTAGAAAGTTTATGCATATGTTAGCAGAAAGGAAAATAATCTTACCATGAGGCACATATCATACATGTGACAAACTGACATGATTTAGCCTTTCTCTATATCACTTGTGTGCATATATAATGGTTAAGGTGTTTACCTGACAGTCACAAAGTGCAAAGTCTGAATATCACCTTTGAAGAAAATTAGCTAGGCTTAAAATGGCCCAGAAGCACATCTGGCCTAATAACTTACCTACGATCCTATAAAATCAGACCGATATTTGTGTTATCTATTTTTCTTCTATTTTTAGGTATGAGTTATTGAATTCAGAGGACTACTGCAATGCAACTCTTGTGCTGAGTAGGGCTTTAATTGTTTCTGCACTTTCTTTTTTAATGTTATACCCCACAGATGGATTTGCACCCTAGTTCTGAGATAGTTCATAATGACTATTATTCTTTTTTATAGTTTCAGTTTATGCTTTTATACATCTTTAGCAATTAGTAAGGGTTTATTTGTTAGATTTACACTTTAGCTATGTCATTAATTTCTTTTTTTTTAACAACTGAATATGGGGGCACTGGTGAGGGTCCCTGTGGTAGCAAGACATCTACTCCAACTGCTCTGCTACCTGTCATAGTGCACTACTAGTTACAAAGTGATGGGTCAGACAACTGGGTCTAGGAGGTAGGGAGGAAAGAGAATTAAGAATCTGAATCTTTCATGCTGTGTCTTGGATGGATACTGGTAGGATATTATTGGATTAAGCTCTACCTCCCACAGCATATGGAGTAAATCACAGGTGAAGGTGTGTTATTAGGGGTCATACCCTAACTCTACAATGACCTACTCCTCTGAATACCTTGACTCACTTCTGAGACAACTGCTACCCCATCAAAGATCCATGGCATCCATCAGTAACTCCTCATCCTGCCTCCCTCCCTTCCCCTGAAAGGTACACAAGAAAGTGCCTTAACAGCACTCATGTGGGTCACATTCAGGACATCACCCCTCTGTGCAACAGTGCCAACACACAGATGTAGATAAACGTTTCCTGTCATGCTGACACACCAAGAATGTACATAAAACACATATTGTTTTATCCTACACTTCATCTCAGTACACTAATAAAAAAGTCAAAGAATCATTGATTAAATAATATGAATATGTGCACTTCAGTCCTTCCATTTATCATGATTAGATGTGTAGAAGAAGCATGCATAGTCATATTGATAAAATGGCAAACAATCTGAGAAATAAATAAAATAGATGCGCCCGATGAGGTTATTCCAGATTAGGAAAATAAGCAACAGTTTGACAGATGTAATTCAACATTATTCATTCATAATTATTTCTAATCACAAAAAGTAAATTAGAGAAAGCAGCCTGCCTCAAAGTAATGTAGATGGGACATGTGTGTAATTTTTCATACAACGAGAATGTTTAAAAAACAGTTTTGATTTTTCTCAGTCAGTAAGCTAAAAGCAAGTAAAACATATGGCCAATATGAAAATATTGAAATGTTAAATTAAATTGAATGGACAAGCCAGTCATTCTCAGAAACAGCTTTTTCCTATACTGTCCCATCAGTCTGGAATGTCTCACCTTCACAGATTAAACAAAAACAGGAAATACAACTTTTCATATTACAGTCTCCACCCATCTCACTAATCTTTCATGCAGCGAATGCTTTTAAGACCAATGGCTGGAACTATCTGCTAGCCGTCTACCAATCCTTTAATCTTTCTAAGTTACTCATCATATGTCAATGTCACTTTATTAACTTTTGTGAAATCTTTACTTATATCAGTGCTTCCTGCCTTTCGATCTGGCACTATTTCTCTCTCTCGCTCTCTCTCTCCCTATGTTTCTTTTACATGATGTCCTTTCTTTGTGCTGGCTGGGGAGATGGGGAGTAAAGTGCACTGCCGCATTAACTGTACTAAACCACTTGAATAGCCTGTAGGGTGTTGCATTGCCACATCAACTGTATTACACCACTTGTATAGAATGTAGGGTGTTTTATTGCCACACAACTCTGCTATATCACTTGTATACCCTGTAGGGTGTTTGCATTGCTAATCAACTGTACTACACCTCTTGCAAAGCCTGTTGTGTATAAAGATGCACCCTCCATTCTATAACCTTCTGTGACACTGCCAGTCCAGCTATCTGGAATTTTGTAAATAATTCTATGTCATTTGTGAATATTGATGCAATTTATACAGAACTGTATGCTATGTACTGAGCTTCAAGAATGTAATCACAACATACCCTGCTAGAACATAGAAGATTCACTTACAAAACTTCAGGAAAATAAGTTGAAATTAAGTGCTTTATGATTATGTTATAAAAGTTAGTTTCAATGCAGCAAACAGACACAACTATAAGTTTTTCTATTGTCTTGAAAGAAAAGTAACTACTCAGTTTAAAATGTAAAGTGTTTTATTGCTTTATGACTTCCTAGCAGCTGCACATCTGAGAGATATGTATTTCTAACACAGAGATGTTAGGTTTCTGTTTAGCCTGGGAACTGAAGTCAGGTAACAAAGAGTGATGTCATCCAAGCTAACCCAGCAATAATGTTTGATATTAATTTAAAAATTCTCTCAGAGGGAGACTGCGCATTTTGTATTTTGTCTTTGACCTGGAAACATCCACTCATCATCACATCTGCACTTGCTTGTAAGTAAGACTTAGGGCATAAAGATAAAGATAGGAATATAGTAAATATTAGTTTAGACATTTTTTGTATTTATTTGAGACTGTCCTGCAATGTTGTTTTAACATATTTTCCTGTGATTTTGAACTCTGAAGTAATTGTATTTGTTTTCTGAGTATTGTCTTTTTCTTTTATTACTTATTATTAAATATATTTAAACCTATCTTTGTGGCTAATATTTGTGAGACATATTTAAACTCTTAGCGTACTTGCATATGAGTTTGTGACATTGTACAGGCCACTCCTAAACAGCCTTGCAAATCTTGGCCAGCACTCACTACCATTTGAATAATAGTAACATTACACAGTAGGATTGGACACCCTTTGTAAGGGCCTTATAGTAGGTGATAAAGAGTTGGCTGGTGGCATCTGGAACTACCTTATAGTCTGGGCAGAAGGAAGTATAGCTAGTAAACCTGTGCCAGCCTTTCCCAGGTTTGTGTGTACGTGTTTGTATATAAATCAAATCTCAATGTGTGTGTGTGTGTGTGTGTGTGTGTGTGTGTGTGTGTGTGTGTGTGTCAGCTACTTGGGCAGGGACACGAAGCACTGGTTGGACAGAGAGGGTGCTGGAGGTTTTGGCTTGGCCACTTGGCTGAAATCTTAACTCTATAGCTGTGCCATTGGGGAGTATTATTTGAGGATTTGGAGAAAGAGAGAGAAACAAGACCCAGACTGACTGTGATCTCTGTGTGCCCTTAAGGGAAATTGTACATTACTATGTGTGTACTTGTCATCCTCCCTGTGTGTACATCTCCCAGCTGTTGCCAGTGGTGAAGATTGAGGTCCCTTGATTACTGGGCCAGTGCAGGGGTGTCATACCTTCCTTTACTAATACTTCATGGTCCTTCCTATTAAAATCTATTTTGTACAGAAATATAAATATAGACAATGCTTTTTAAATATCTGTTCTGTACAGAAACATAAATATACATAATGCTTTTTACATAAGTCACATAGCATAGCTCTCTCTCTCTCTAATTAAAGACAAACTGCTATGGCTTAACTATACATACAATCTTCTGTAACTGCTTGACCTAGTACTGAAAGATGTGACAAATTGGATCAATTAGTTATATTAGGGTAGGTTTATCCAAAAGGAGATTAAGTAAATGATGAATTAGTATAAAAAAAATACCTATGTAAAATACAAGTCACACATGCGCACTGTTTCACAGTAGAAAACTAAAGGTAATGATTTAAGCATTAACTATACATATATATATATATATATATATATATATATATATATATATGTGTGTGTGTGTGTGTGTGTGTGTGCGTGTGTGTGTGCGTGTATGTGTGTGTGTAGTTTTAATAAATCTTCGTTATTTGCATTTCATATACCCCAAATCAATTGCAGATAAACAACAACGCAATTAAAACAAAATAGATTTAAAGAACCTTATATCAAAGTGGAGATGTAGTCCTTTGAATTATGATACTTTTTTATCAATAGCTAAACATGTCTTAGACAAAATAAATGTATATAAAACAAAGAAAAAACATAAACAGATAAATGTATAATAACAATTAAACAAACTAGGTGTTACGCATTTGGCATGGCAACTAGGTACTATATTATGCTAATAAACAGTGGAACATTCCAAAGTCATATCTGTAATATTCACATAAAAAGAGTGCAATTCTGAATGCAACTATACCTATGCCATAGTGTGAACTCTCTGGCATCTGATTGTTGTTTAAAATACTTTGACGTAGCATTTGTAAGGGATGACAAATCAAATGTATATGATACATCTGAGCTCTCACTCCAAAGCTTACTAATATCAAGTGTGAATAACAATGACTTCAAATAGCAGTTTTATATGTACCATTCACTAAGGATTAAGATGTACAACTATATTCTCAAATAACTTGAGCTTGCTTAAAATTAACAAAAGCTATATAAGCTGTATTCTGTAATAATGCATCTCAAAAAGATGAAGGCAGTATTCATAGTCTGGGGCTTCACATACTCATAGAGGTGATCGTTGAAGAGTGGTGCTACATGGTTATGCAAATACCAGACTGTCAGGATGACTACAGAAATGCAGAGGAGTTTTTTTCTGAACACACTCCCTTACTGAAAATGCCTAAAGTGAATTACACATAACCGATAGGGATAGTGCTGCTGCACTGTTAAGGGGGTTTACACGTATGCACATTAGTTTGAGTAACAGACATGAGTGTATAATGAACTCATTTGCATACAAACCATGTAAATCATTCTGAATTATGCCAAAAAGCAGCCATGTTTTAGTCAAGCACAGAGATGCAATGGGAACTGATATGGTGCTTTAGCATACCTGGACATTTTACTGAAGGGGTCACTTGGTTGAAATGTGTATTTCAGTGCTTGTGCATACCTGGAAATTATACTGAAGGAGTTGCTTGGGTGAAATGTGCAGTTTAGTACTTGTACATACCTGGACACATTACGGAAGGGGTCACCTGGGTAAAATGTTTAGTTTAGTGCTTGTGCATACCTGGATAGGTTACTGAATAAGGTGCTTGGGTGAAATGTTCATTTTAGAGCTTGTGCATTCCTGAACATATTACTGAAAGGGTTGCTTGGGTGAAATGTTTGTTTTAGTGTTTGTGCCTATCTAGACAGCTTATTGATGGGGCCGCTTGGGTAAAATGTTCATTTTAGTGCTTGCACATACCTGGACATGTTACTGAATGCTTTGATGAAATGTTCACTTTTGTGCTGTTGCACACCTAGACACATTACTGAAGGAATTGCTTAGGTGAAATGTTTGTTTTACTGCTTGTGCATACCTGGATAATTTACTGAAGGGGTTGCTTGGGTGAAATGTTTATTTTAGTGTTTGTGCATGCTAGGAAATTTTACTGAAGAGGTCACTGGAGGAAATAATTCATTTGTGTGTCAGAGAAGTGCTTGTTTATGCATGTTCAGACTGCTGAAGTGATCGTTGGGCAAACTAATTTATTTTGTCATTTTAGTGCTTATGTATACTTGATACAAACTAAAGAAGGGGTTGCTGGAGGTAAATAATTCATTTGTGTTTCAGGAGAGTGCTTGTGCACACTTGGACTAACAAGTTTGTGGATGCCAACTCTAATATCAAAGGCAAAGTACCATGTTTAGTAATGGATGTGTGTACAGCAGGGATGTCAGCCTATGAATTGCAAAACCATCTCATTAGCATACTACACTTTACAACACATCTCATTTGCATCTCATTATTTTTTAGGCCTTACGCATTACAGTAAATGGATTCTATGAATCGCACCTTTGCTATGCTCACTTGTAAGCATCAAGAATACCCCTATCGCATTTGCAAAAGTGACTGTGAATGCTGCTCAGATTTCTTTATGAGTTTCAGGTTGTCAAAATGGTATATCCACTGCAATTCACATCTTACAGAAAGCAAAACAGCACATAATCCGACTTAGTCGCTTTTCACATAACCATCTGAAAGATGTTACATCTCATTACAGTGATAAGACTGATGTATTTTCCATACTATACTTTCTTTAGTGTCCTAGTCACATATGAATGCTTGCTTTTACAAATGTATACTTTTGTGGTGGAGAGAAACATGAAAGCAATATAACAGGCATTTTTTATATTTAAAATGCATCAGGAAAATCTTTCAATTCAGTACAGAGATTTTGGTGGGGGGTTGCCATTATTTCACCAGATATACTGCACAGAAGAGTGAACATTTCCACATATTTAATTTATTTATTCATGTACACACATATCATATGGATACACACATTTTACAAAACTGTGAACTTCCAAAAACAAATAAGCTTCCATGGCCTCATCAGAAATATTTTTCCAACAGGAAAGACATTTATTGAAAGAAGCTAGTTAAGTCATTCTGGAACTGATTTTGTCTTGTCTGCAAATTCTTCATTGTGGAACACATGCATCCCTCTACTTTTAATCAGAAAACTAAATACATTGTTTGTTAGAATGTACAAGTTATCCATTATGAAATACCTTTAACATGGACTCCGGAGTTATCTTAGGTTAAAAAGCAGTCTGAGAAGGGCAAACAAATCTGATTTCAGAAGAGTTTCTTTTGTTGACCAAAAGCATCTAGGTGATACAAAGACTTATTTACTGCACATGTATCAGAACTTTGAAGATGCTCGGTGATAAATTATATTAGAGAAAATGGTCAGGAAGAATGGTGAATAAATGGAAGGCATTAAACCATTACAGAGGGATGATTACAAGAGACAACTACTGAAACATCAGAAATCAGAAATGACTATAACACGAAAATGATTATATCAGATTTAAGACTAGTACCCCACAATTCTATTTTATATAAAACTAAAGATAAAGACATGCTGGTTTTGGTAGATTCTTTTGAACAAAAATTACAGAGATTGTGAGTGACCAAAACTAACTCCAATTTTTAAAACACATCTGTGATAAAAAAAGATGAGAGTTCTAACTGGAGTATATTTGAAACAATGATACAATTTTAATAAGAATGCTAATACACAATCAAAATATTTGACTGACATCGGATTCCAGTAACCAAGCTGAAATATATATATATTTTTTAAATGGCATTTCACTAATAATACCATGAAGATTTTAAAGACTCACCAATAAGGTGCAGCTAATAACCTTTAGCAGCAAAGGAAGAAATCTAGAACTCAGTAATGTCAGAGATTTAGTAGATGCATGTTAAACTTGATAACATGCAGTTTGTCCTCTGGTGAATTTCAAGATTCACAAAAAGGTTTATAACCAGCAAAAAGAAGTGAATTCATGAGGTAGAATTCACAGAAAGAAGTATTGTAAGGGAAGAACCACTGCACATCAATTTTCCCCATCAGTAAGTCTTTCTGATTATTACACTGCCCTGCTGCTAAGGTTTTTCTGACCACAGAGTCCTCAGCACTTAGGGTGGTCTCACAAGAAGTACTGGCTGCATAATAGTGTGGTTGTCTTGGGGAGTTGCTAAAGCTAATCTGCCATAAGCTCTCCTCCCAGAAATGCCAGTGCCTCTGGATTTGCACACTTGCTCAGCTGTACAAAATTTCACTACTGAAGAAAAAATTTACTACAATTAAAGCACAGATGTCATCTATTTACTCAAATAGAAGTATGTGTGGTACATGTAGGTTCAGTAAAGATGTGGGGAGGTAGTGTGCGTGTGTGTACAGACATGCATTCATGTCTGTAGGGACATGAATGAAGTTGCATGAATGTTTGCTTGTGTGTGTGTGTGTGTGTGTGTGTGTGTGTGTGTGTGTGTGTGTGTGTGTGTGTGTGTGTGTGCATGTGTGCGCACACATATGTATGTGTGACGGTCGGGGGGGTACCTTTGCCAAAGTGATGCATGGGTCACTAGGGAGAAAGGACAATACAGTGAATGAGTCTGACAGTGCTAGTGTCACCTAGTGTACAACTCAGAGACATGCCAATCCACAGATAATAAAGCCTTTGTCACTGCAACCATAGTTACCTCTGAATCACAGTGTACCATTCATGCAGTAATTTACTGACCTATTGTGGGCAACTAAAGCAAGCAGCCAGTCTTTTTCTGAATCTTACAAGCAGACTACATTACAATACACAAGCAACTTTAAGTTTCTGTTTATGGATGAAAAAATATATGTATGTTTGTTTTGAATTTGCACCTACTGATTTCTGCATGTGAAAAAAAATGTGCAAGTCTGATATGCGTGAGTTATTGAGTAAGCTACCCATTAGTAAATCTTATAACATGACAATACCTCAACATGCATATTAGAAAGGCCTCTGGCATAATAACATTATTTACATCACAAACTCTGATAAAACAAATAGCCTTGTGGTGCACATCCAAAATATTGCACTGAGTTTGTTGCTGTTTTGTTAAAGGGCAAATTATGTATAAAGTTATAACTTAAAGAAAGTATATGAGCTTTTACATCAAATCTGTTACACAAGATTTACAAACATAATTTTTTATAAGTAGTGCCATGTTTATGTAATTTTCATTAGAGCATCCAATTTCACCAATTTTATTTGTCTTGCCTATGATACACAGAAGTTGTAGTATCCAATGTCTAGATTCACTGTTCAGGTTAGAGGTTATGACACTGAGCAAATTATCAGGAAAATGATGAAAAAACTGTGATAACTCAAATTTGTTTTTTTTTTAATCAAAGATTATTCTAATTTCATTTTTATGTTTAAGACAGTCCACTGAAACTTTTTTTGTCATTTTGAAAAGACATTAATTTTGTAATAGCTGATATACTTTTACTATGGGTTGTCATATTGCATGATTATGTGATGGCAGATGGAAGTTCTTTAATGTGACATATTTCCTGAGCATGAAAGTAAACACCTTCTACATTTTTATTTGCTTGATCTTGTACTAAAACACAATGTATGGCTGTTAAATGGTGTTATTTGCATCTTGTTTCTGAAATACCAATGAATACTACAGGGCTAGCTTCACTTGTGCATACTGACTTAACCAATGGAAGAATGACTTTTTGATTTTTTATGTAAATATCTGTAAGTACAGGATCTGCTTTATGTCCATTGTATTGAAAATGCATTTTGTCCATCTCTCCACAGGCTTGGTTAGCTTTATTGAATATATTAATGAAACTTCAGAAGGTTTAAAGTTCTGTTTCAAGAGTGGCAGAGAATAAACAGACTTTTAGATGTGACAGTCTGTAGTCCAGACTTGGGTATTAAAGTGTTTAGAAAAACCTCAGAAGAAAAAGTACATCTACATTTTGATAGTCGCCATTCCCATTTTATACTCCATAACACACCATTTCACAAATAGAAAGTATTTACTTTTTAACATAAATAAATCATATTTTGCAAAAGCTGCAGACAGTGTAATAGTTCAGTTTAGTGAATGAAAGAAATAATGAAATTAAATTAACCCTGGCTCACAAAACAATTTAGAAATAATGGAATACTTGCTTTATACATTTAAATAGAGCTGAACATGTTCCAGATAGACAGAAATGTAAGCCATACACAGGGATTCAGAAAGAACCCCAGAATGAGCAGAAAGAGCTGCAGCAACAGGGACTGTTTCCTAAAGTGTGGACTCAGAGAAATGTTAGTTGCAATGAGGAAAAACTCATCACTGGCTAATCTGCATGTTTCTGAATCACCCATAATTACCACAAATGGAAATCAGCATTCTCATGCTGTAAGGCTATTGGGCAACTCATGCATTTCAATGCCACAGGGACCCCCCCATTCAGTCTTTCAAATACATGTGCAACTTTATCCTGCCCTCATAAACTACTGTTTTTACAGTCAGTTAATAATACCAGATATCCGAGGTTTGTTCATGTTCATAACGAGCATCATGATTCTAGACCTGTTGCTCTACTAACTTTTTAAGTGAGTTCAAGAAATTGTTTACTTGTCCCTGATGTCTCAAAGCCTTAACATGGCAATATACAGATATGACAGTACTCACAAATGGGTACACCTCATCACTCTCCACTGTCCTGAATTCTACTGAACGCTTCAGATGTTGCCTTTCATATGTGCCCTGGCCTGGTAACGTATGGACTACTGCAGTTGGTAATAATACTAGATATTAGAATTTTATACTTTAGTTTACAAAATATACTGTAACGCAAACCCTCCTCAGCTAGCATATATGATTAAGACCCTGGCTTGCAAAAGCTGCTTTGTGTGCCAAGGATTCAGGGTTTGAACCCCTCCCCCTTTATTTTACTGTTTTTCTTAATGTAAAATGATAAAAGTGTCTATGGTGCTACAAAGAGCTAACATGCTGCTAAGGAGCTGGGCTGCATGCTCGGGGTTTGAACCCCTCCCCCTTTATTTTACTTTTTTTCTTAATGTAAAATGATAAAAGTGTCTATGGTGCTACAAAGAGCTAACATGCTGCTAAGGAGCTGGGCTGCATGCTCGGGGTTTGAACCCCACCCCCTTTATTTTACTGTTTTTCTTAATGTAAAATGATAAAAGTGTCTATGGTGCTACAAAGAGCTAACATGCTGCTAAGGAGCTAGGTTGCATGCTCGGGGTTTGAACCCCTCCCCCTTTATTTTACTGTTTTTCTTAATGTAAAATGATAAAAGTGTCTATGGTGCTACAAAGAGCTAACATGCTGCTAAGGAGCTGGGCTGCATGCTCGGGGTTGGAAGCCCTTCCTTTTTTACTTTATTCTTTTTTCAAAGACTTAAACGTAATATGCAAAAGCACCCGTTTTGTTTTGTGGTATTGCAGGGGACTAAAACTCTACTAAATAGCTGTTATTGGGTGCTGAGGATACAGGAGTTGAATCTTTTGAACTCCCTTTAGGGCACAATATAAAGAATATCCATGGTGCCTAATGCCCACATCTTTAATGTTGAAAAATGTGTTCTATTACATTTTAACTGCCTTTAAGGCACAGAATAAAGAGTATCCCTGATGTCTGTGTTATTTCTGCCCCATATCTAATCTGCTGCAAAACTTGTTCTAGTAGATGTTTAAATGCCTTCTAGGCATGAGAGAAAAAGTATCTGGTATCTAGTGCTCCCTAACCTCAAAACTGTAGGATTTGCTCATTGGTCTACACACACACACACACACACACACACACACACACACACACACACACACACACACACACACACACACATAGACACACACGGATGCACACAGACACACACACACACACACACACACACACACACACACACACACACACACACACACAGACACACACGGACACACACACACACACACACACACACACACACACACACACACACACACACACACACACACACACACACACACACACACACACACACACACACACACACACACACACACACACTCAGCACACACACCTACTCTACCTAGCCCCTAACAATCCTACCTGCTGTGAACACCCAGGCAAACAGTCACATACATACATACACACCCCCTGAGCCCACTCATCCCTCTGCATACACTCACACAATATATACATACAGTACATACAAACCTCTGATGCCACTCTTCCCACTATATACAGTCACACAGTACATACATACATATATACATACATATGTGCACACACACCCCACCCTTACCTTGCTGCTAAATTCTCTGACACTTACCTCTAAAGCAATCTTACCCTTTGGAAACAATAGTTGAAAACGGACATTTGGCTGTATTCATTACATCCAGCTGAGGTAACTCACACAGGGAAATGGGCATTTCTGAGGGCACTACACCGATAATTAGCATAAGCTGCTCCCCCAGAATACCTCATCAGCATAAGTGTTAGGCCACAGAGACAGTCCACCGTAATGCTAGTCATTACAAGGGATAAAGCAGGATTATCCCTCCTGGTAATCTTTCTGAATACCACATGCTATCTCTAACATCAGAAACACTGCAGATTTTAAACACATAAAAATTAAAAAAATAAAACTGTAAGATCAGACAATGAGATTACGAAGTCGATAAAAGACACTGAAATGTTTGCTTAAAGAAAACAATTAATGTAAAAGATTTGATTACTTTAGAAACGTTTAATAGAACTGTTTTGTTAGACCTTTGAATTATGCAATGGACTCCTGTATCAATATTTGAAACTCTTTTGTCCATCTTATGATTAGTTCTAGTGCCATTTACAAGTGTAATGATGGCCCTACCCCTTGCTATGCTGTATATACTGTCTGGCATGCTAAATCTCCTTGTTATTAAGTTGAAAAATTATATTTAGGTTTGTATGTAGGATAAGTGAGTTTACTAATAGTATTAAAAAATATCAGCAATGCTTTGGTTCAATATACTACCCCTGCTGAAAATCATATTCGTTATGTTTTAAGTGCTGAAAGTTGTTTATTATAATTAAGTGAGGGAGATACTAAAGTCAAGACATGGGATTACAGATGGCAAGTTATGTCAAACGCCTGTATATTTCCATGCTAGTTTTTAAACCTACATACATACACACCCTGGGGCCACTCATCTCTCTGCATACACTCACACATGCGGCCACACATGTAATACATACATACATGCATACACACACCTGAGGCCACTCAACACTCTGTATACATTCACACAATACATACATACACACATACAGAGATACACAACACTGAGGCCGCTCATCCTTCTGCATGCACTCACACAATACATACATTCATACATACATACACATGCCTGAGACCACTCATCTCTCTGCATACACTCACACAATACATACGTACATGCAAACATACACATCCCCGAGGGCAGTCATTCCTCTGCATACACTCACACAATACACACACACAGACACACACACACACACACACACACACACCACCCTTACCTTGCTGCTAAATTCTTTGGTTCTTTCCCCTAAAGCAGTCACCAATCTTACCCTTTGGAAGCAAAAGGTGAAAGCAAACATTTGGCTGTATTCACTACATCCAGCTGAGGTAACTCACACAGTCAAACAGACATTTCTGAGGGCACTATACTGACAATTAGCATAAACTGCTCCCACAAAATACCTCATTAGCATATGTGTTAGGCCACCGACACAGTCTACAATAGTGCTGGTCACTACAAGGGATAAAAGAGTCTTACCCCTCCTGATAATCCTTCTGAATTCCACGTTATTTAAAAGATCAGAAACTACAGGTTTGAAATAAATAAAAATTAAAAAAAAAATAAAACTGTAACATCAGACAATGACATTACGAAATCTATAAAAGACACTGAAATGTTTGCTTAAAGAAAATTAATATAAAAAATGTTATTATTTTAGAAATTGTTAATAGAGCTGTTCTTTTAGACCTTTGAATTATGCAGTAGACTCCTGCATGAATATTTCAAATTCTTTTGTCCATCCTATGATTAGTTCTAGTGCTGTTAACAAGTGTAATGCTGGTCCTACCCCTTGGTATGCTGTATATACTGTCTGGCATGCTAAATCTCCCTGTTAAGTTGAAAAATTATATTTAGGTTTATATGTAGGATAAGTGAGTTTACTAATAGTATTAAAAAAATATCAGCAATGCTTAGGTTCAATATACTACCCCTGCTGAAAATCATATTCTTTATGGTTCAAGTGCTGAGAGTTGTTTATTACAATTTAAGTGAGGGATATACTAAAGTTGAAGTCAAGAAACATGTGGGAATACAAATAGCAAGTTATGTCAAATGTCTGTAGATTTACGTGCTTGTTTTTAAACATGTGAAACATTGACTTGCATCCCTGACTAATCATTATTGGTTTTACATGATATAAAATCTGAGATTATGGAAATCATTGGTTTGCATGAAAGCTTCGTACCAGCCATGTTTAGCATCTTTTATACTATAATAAAGGGCCATTCTATACTAAAACATTGGTTTAATTTTATTTTATATTGTCTTATTTTACAGTGATTTCAGAATCCCATTTCACCTATATCTGACAAGTACAGAAATGTAAATCATTTTATGATACTAACCCCATAGTTTTTGATTTCAGAGCTATTAGAATGTCTGTATGATTAGAATTATTGTCTGCATTGTCCTTTTTCCGAAGATGGTAGTTTCTATAAAACTGGAAATGTTAGTGTCACGTAAGCTCTTTCTCTACTGAGTTGAAGAATCAATGTTTGGGTTTTGCTAAGTCCTATAGCTTTTCCTATAGCTTTGTTGAATTTTATGTAAATAAAATGGTTTTGAAAGTCTTTTGTGCATTTTAGGATTTAGCAGTTGTCAGTAGTCAATCTGTTGAATAAATTCATTTTCTAAACCTCAGGATAACATAAAAAGCTGCATTTACTCTGGAAAGGCAGAAGCACTGTTAACATTCTTCAGTGCAGTCAGATGCTGAACCAAATATCACACACAAGCCGTAACTTCAAAAAGTGCCTCAGCTTTCCATTCTGTCATAACTTTTTTGTTCACCCCTATATAGCCTGTCTTTGAAAATACCTCTTTATTATTGCTTACATTTGAATGTGCCTTGCTTAACAGTTAAGTTTGCTGTATATGCATTTATACAAGCAAAGTAGTACATGTGTGTGTGTGTGTGTGTGTGTGTGTGTGTGTGTGTGTGTGTGTGTGTGTGTGTGTTGTCCGCAATGACTAGGTATTCCATGCATGAAGTATTTGTAAATGTGCACTGAACAGAATCTCAAGCTTTTCATGTTTGTTAATATTTTACTGGGAATGGAATTATGAAAGTATGTAACGAAACAGAAATAAAATGTTGCATATGAGAAGAAATATAATTGGCTATGTCACTTCATGGTCTGCTCCTGCTAAAGGAAGAAAAGGCTTGAGTTTAGGGATGAAAAGGATAATACAGATATACAGAATGAATTCTGGCAGACGACAACAAATGACAAAGGAGACTTGAGACTCAACAGGCACAACTGGATAATTCCCTTTGTGGAATAAAATACGTTTTTTTTTTCTTTTTAAGATTGAAAAAATGGTAGATTATATTGGAATCATAAAAAGCTGTCAGGTTTTCCATTATAAGCTTGTGGGATGTTGAGAAACAGAGAATGAGCACCTTAATAATCTCACGTGTTTATTATGCAGGAATTGTTGATGCGATAACATACTTAAATTAGCCTGTTTTAATGATTTAACAGGTAGGACTGCATCAGTGACCATGTAGGTATATTGTGGAGGAAGTAGGAGAGTCTAAGGACTTTTAGCACATGAAAAGGAATGTAGCATTCCGCAGACACAGTTATTTGACCTACATGAATGTAGTACCATGGTACCAGGACTGAATAGCAAAACACAAGACAACAAAGAGCCACAATAACCAACACAAATCTCAGAAATACCACTTGGCTATCTAAGTATACTATACTCATTTTTTTCAAGCCTCCTACACCCCTAACTTTAAATATATAAACTTCATGGTTACATAAACATTAAAAATGTATCACTGCTGGCAGACACACAAAAAACACAATGCTAGTAATTTTTCAAGGAAGACAGTCACAGGTTCATAGTTGTTTACTAGGCTAACAACCACTATGGCTCTTATATGCCTAGCCATGCAACCCAAATTTGACCCACAAATTTGATTTATATCAGGGATGATTTACTGACTGCCTCTGTCCATCAGAGATATAGGTGGGATGCATTCCCGATTACCAAATAGGAGATTTAAACCTTGGTGCCTTGTGCTTTGGCACCTTACAGTCAGAGAACATGAACTCAGTGACATGCGTACATACTCAGTATCATGAGTGCTGTTTACTGACACAGGTCACTATGTTTCTGCATGCTTTTGCTGAAGTGATTCTGACCATGTCATTGCAGACTTACAGGGCAGTAGCTAGTGCAAACCATTCACCTTCCCTGTAGCTTAGCTTTTCTTTGAAAATCTTCCTGCAACAGCCAGAAAATGTGCAATAAATTATTTAAATTGCAGGGCAGTGTTCAGGAAACTTGAGAAAACAAACGAAAGAAATGTGTGAATCTATTGAAAGTATTGTTCTTAAAATGACTACATGCTGAGACCTTCTATTGAAATGTGAACTGAAATGACTGACAAAAAAACTGAAGCAGGTTACTTCATATTGCAGGTGATCAGCAAGAAATGGTTTCATTTTCTTCTAGAAAGACAAAGAAAGATAACATTTAGAAGGGCTTAACTGCTCTGAATTCACTAATTATGTCATCAGCACTCCCGCCTGAAGAAAAATTACACTGTAAGTGTAGAATGCTAGGCAGTGAATTTTAAACCATTTACTGATTATGGCATTATGATCATGTGATGGCATCATTTTGGTGATGATAATCATTTGCAAACTACATCTAAATGCAACCTTTGTATGCCCAGAGGTTTAAAGTTCAGGTGCTATTAGCACTTACTTCCTGTTATTGTTTATATCATTATTACCATACAGCCACAGGTCACTGGTCATTTAATGCACTGTTGCCTGTACTCCTGGGTCATTATGTAATGTTTTAGTCTGGGGACCTTCCTCAGTTTGTCAACGATCTCTGCCACTACCCGAGTTTATATTCTGATAACATTTATTTTTGCCTTTATCTAGAACTTAGCAGAAAAAGATTGTAATAAAATAATGTGTCCCCAAATTAAAAGTGCTCGAACAGAAGCATTACTAAGAGTGTGATGTTATCTATTCTGATGTTAGCCTTCTAAAACAATGGGAGAAACATACATACTGCAATAAACAAAGAAAGCCAAATACTAAAGAAGAAAAAAGCAGAAAATATTTAAATGAATTGTTGGGTGGAGGAAAATATAACTTGCACTTTTTTTATTTTTACTACAGATATCTATACTAGTATGAATGTATGCATCAGATAGATTTTAAATACACATTTTGTGCATATTGTGTGACAAGCTGTCATGTGTCTGTTCCTACACTTGTTTTTTTTTTTCTTATCTGACTACAAAGCAAGGTTATGAGAAATTGAATTACATGCACTTCAGTAGCCTAGGCAACATGCTTTTATGTTTGCAGAAAAATACACTACAGATTTATCAGAATTTATCATGTTTTTCCACAGCATACACCTTATGCATAACTGCTGAACTCTGACTTTAATACATTTTATAATAACAATGAAATTACTAATGTTTCTTTTATTAAAACTGGCAATGCATGCTTCCTATTAACAGCAATAAATGTTTGCCATATGAAAATATCCAGTACAATCTGTTTATATTCTTGACTCAATCATGTACATAAACCCCCACATACATACTTAGTAATGTAACACATCTACCCAGGCTTGTGACTATATTTCTTTCTACAGCATTTCTCAGTACTTGACTTAATCTTCAGATTATGAAACAAAAAATAAAACAAGAACTGCATAGTTCATACCCTGCCAAGTGTCTAAATATTCCTACCACTATAATCATTCAAGTCTTCCAAACACACACCCTGATCCCTTTCCTTAACAATAATTTTCAATCTTTCAAGGTAAATGAAAATTAGCTTATAAAATAATACCTGTTGGTTAGACACATTGCCCCAAAGGTGTACAATAATATACAAGCAAAGCAAGCAGAAAACAATGGCTATTTAAGGCATTAAATCTTTGAACCACCCAAAGCAAGCAATTATAGAACACACACACACACACACACACACACACACACACACACACACACACACACACACACACACACACACGCAACTGTATGAAAATATATGTTCTCATACACTTTTTGTGTGCTCTCAGCTGAATTCTAAGTGATATATTATAGCAATAGCCGAGATGGGTGTGGTATATTGTTGTAGCCAGCTGTGAGTAAATCTTCATTATACCATGAACCCCCCCCATTAATATTCCAAAACGTGCACGCTGATTGGTCAGCGTGCATGTTGTAAATCGACTTATACTAATGGAAAAAGGTCCAGTCGCCCGGACTTTTTCCATTAGTATAAGTCTTTTTTAAAACACTGTCTCGCTATGTTAAAGGAGTTTAACATAGCGACACAGGTTTAAAAAAAAGCAACGGAGATATCCGTTGCTTTTTTTAAAGCTGTCTCGCTATGTTAAACTCCTTTAACATAGCAACACAGTGTGTAAAAAGCAACGGAAATCTTGCTTTCTCCGTTGCTTTTTTTTTAAACCTGTCTCGCTATGTTAAACCCATTTAACATAGCGAAACAGTTTGTAAAAAGCAACGGAGATCTTGCTTTCTCCATTGCTTTTGCCCACAGCTCTGATGTACTGCGTAGGCATATGCATGCACAGTACATCAGAACTGCCGCGGAATACAAAGACAGCTGCGGAAGGGCAGCAAGGAGGCATTATACAATGCCATTATTTAAGAAAAGTAATTATTTTTTTTCTTAAATAATGTCATTGTATAATAGCAATAATCCATGCCTGGGTGTGGGTAATGCTGGATTTACCCACGGTTGGCTTTGTTTGGTCCCTCGGGCTTCGCCCTTGGGACCAAACCACGCCAACCATGGGTAGCATTACCCACACCCAGGCGTGGGTTATTGCTATAATATACCGCACCATAGAGTTGGTTATTGCTATTATACAATGACATTATTCAAGAAAAAAGGTACTTACTTTTCTTAAATAATGCCCTTGTATCACAGTGCAGTGCTGCTCTTCCATGTTTTTCCCATATCCTGGGGCTTTCTTGATGTACTGTGCATGCGTATGGGACTTTCATTCCCAACACTTATGCAGTACATCAGTGCTGTGTAAAGGAAGATTGCTGTTTCATTTGGGATTAGCAGCAAGCAAATATAAATACCTTCACACTGAAAACCTAATACTGCTAGAGACGTTTATGCTGCAGGGGGGGTAGTGTTAGGAGTACGCATAAATGCAACCATTGACTAGCAAAGCTTATAACATCATTTTTATTGTTCTAGTTCACAGGGGGTAGATGGGTGGCTGGTTGTCCCAGGACCCCAATGTCGCCATTTTCTTTTCCTGCTGAGGTACTATGATGATGAATGTTGCTCTTCCTTCTTTTTTTTAATGAAAGAAAAGTAAAAGTTTAATAACATATATTAATGAAAACAGTCCTAGCGACTGGACTTTTTCCATTGGTATATGCTTGGATTTACACCAGGCACACTGGTTGGGCTCTCCAATCAGCATGCTTGTTTTTGAATGTTAATGGCCAGTCATTGTTTAATAATGCATTGTTGTAATACATATATTATATATTATTTAAGGAAGGTTAATGATGCAGCTATATTTAAAATTATTACTATAAAAAGATAAAGATAAATCTCAACTGCAGATACAAGGCAGAAGAAATTCTCCTAAAACTTGCCTAGTTTTTTGTATATGGTGTATGGCAGTACTATCTCTCAAAATTTTACACAACTCTGTATTTGTAGACTGCTGAGTGCTTAGTAATAAAACAATGATTGAAACATTTATTTTCTGTTTTAGACATGAAATGAATGGTTTATGATGTACAATCTTTTCAGCCAGATTTAGTTTGGCATATTCATAAATTACCCACATTGTCAGTGTAACCCTAACTAGCATTAATCCAGTCTTGGAAGTAAGTTTTATGGCAAAATCCACAAGAAGTGAGAAGATAGAAACTCTACCACTGCAGGTCTTTACTGAAAAAAAAAAAACATCAGTTATGAGACACGCTGGAAAGTAACAAGTTAATAATCTTTGTTATAATCACACTATGATCTGCCTGTCTTTAGTTACAGTTAATGTGGAACACAGTTACATAAACCTTAGGGAAATGTGTTGCTATGTTTGTATGTCATGCATCGGGTTCTGCTGTTGGACAATACACAATTTCATACTTCTTGGCACTATTAAGGTAAGGCAAAGAAACATCTTCCTCTTTTTTCTTCATTCTCAGTCTGTCATTCACTTTTCTATAACAGCTGTATTCAAGTAACACTTTCAAAGCATGACAAGGAATAGCAGTTTTCTTTTGTAAGATTATACCTCATAATTAATTTAAAACCCATTTATTATCTGTATTGCCATATGCATTTAGGTATAGCACATTATAAACACTGTCATCATATTTCATAGTGTCATTGGTTTGACTGTCAATTTTTGACCTACTGAGTTTCAAGAAGCTTGATTTCTATGACCCCATTTTGATATTTCTACTTTCCATACAAGCATCACAATTACTTTGGACTTCATCTTAAAGCTAAGGACTGACATTTTCTAATCCCTCCCCCATGGGAGCTCATGTAAAAATGTTGTCACTTTTTCATGTTACTGATGTTTATTTTTTGAACTGGGATCCTCATTCTGGGGTTAGACACCCCAAAGGTAGATTAGGGCTTCAAAAAGAAACAGATCAAACATTATGTTATAGATCAGGCACAGGTCACATCTTAGTAACCTATAAGAAAAAAAATGAGTTTTGGAAACCTGATTACTTGAAGTTTTCAAATCTGTGAATTTTATAATATGGAGTCACTTTACCTTTTCAAGTGTTTTTTTTTTTAATGTGAGTTGTTTGAATGCTAAAACTGCAGCATTATATTCAATAATGAATTACAAAGTACCACAGTGATGTTCCTACACTGAGTAGACATATGCATTAGAAGTAGATGGGCTATACACAATGTTTTTCTAACTCTGATAGATATCCACTGATCAGAGTTTATACTGTTGTCAATCACTCTACTTATATCTCTAGTGATAGTGTAAGTGCTTATAATTTAACCATTTACTTCTTAATCACAGTTCAGGCCATTTGTGTCAACTCAATTTACATACATATAAGTCAAAAGAGAAACACGTGTGTAATTCACAAAGGTGACATTTTTTGAATTAGCTTGTGTGCATGTGCAAGCAATGCAGAGTGATTCGGCAGAGCCATGAAACTTTTCTACAAATCTACAAACATCTAAATTATGTGCTGCATAGGTATGGTATGACAAGTCTTCTGTTATGCATTTGCATAGCTGCTGATAGTAACTTTTATAAACTATCAGTAAATGTTTAAAGACTATCAATGGATCATGGATGCATAAATGGCAGAAGAGCGTTAGCATTTCACAAGCAATCCAATGGCAAACTGCACAAATTTAATTAGCAAACTGACATGGTACATATTCTATATAACCATCAATCATATGCCAAGTGTTTAGAATTTATAGTTTTTCCATGATTTGCCAGATATTGTATAAAATCACTGCAGTAAACAAAGTGTGTCCTAGCTTTTTTTTGTATAGCAATGACCACCCATTTTATATTGTAAGCACCTCATATCACAAATGTGTACAATATTTGAGAGGCTTTCACAAACACAGAATAAGTGTTCATTAAGTGTATAGCTGCACTTTGCTACCATCTAGGACTCAAATTTTGGAATCTTTTCATGAAAAAGTTAGCAGTGAGTGAGGAACAGTAAGTGTGTTGTTAATACAAAAAGTGATGTTTTTTGAAATAAATGGTTCAAGCAAGCCTCATCATTTCCAGCAAGCCCGAGCTCAAAAATACACGGATTCAATTCACCATTATTAACAATCCAATTTTCATTTTAATTCAGAAGTAAATTACTACAGGTTAGCCTTCTAACTTTTTGCAGGCAAAACTGTTCACTGCTACAACTTGTGTGAAAGGACAGTGCAAGCCAACATTCAGAATTATCAGGGACTTCCTGTAAGTGTTATAGCATTTAAAATCTGGATCTCTAAACTAAGTAAGAGTACAAACAGATTTACTGAATACTTGTTGTACATAGGTACAAGTGGAAGGACAGATTAGATACTTAGGTCAACGACAGAAGGAGCAGGTTTACAAAAGAGCTGCACAGAATATGTTCATATATAGTTACTAGTTATGGCTTCCAGCATTGGAGTAGCTTCCATGGTTACTCAGAGTTCTGATAAAGAGACCTTCTGAGCTGCTGCAGGTTTTAATAAATCAAGCTTCTTAGATCTTATATTTAGCTACAATGGGCAAGGACCTATCACATATTAAGCTCATGACCCCAATGGCATAGTTGCTAGAGCTACAAATATGTGTAAGATACTACTCTACATGCAGAAAATGATAGTAAGGAATACAGACGATTAGTGTTGTAATATGGCTGTGTGCATTTTGTTATACAAATGGCAATAGAAATTCACATGCTGCTAAGTTAACATAACTTTTAAGCATATCAGGTTACACTGAAAAAGATCCACAAAAAGGAACATAGACAGAAAAAAATAGCATGCCCTTTATATCTTGCAGTTTTCTGTTAATACTTGCTGCAGAAGCCTGAACTATTCCTGAATGTCAACTTTTTCTTAGTAACAAAAAAGCATTCTTTGAAAAATACTCTAAAAAAGTGTGGCCCTTTATCTTATATATTTCTATGATTTTGCAGCATTTCAGACAACACTTTAACATCAGTAAAGCAACTAATATGAAGAATGCTAACATGCCTGAGGCTGTAATTGTTAAAATACAGATGGTTGCTGCTATATTTTGTTAGTGAAATGCATACCATTAGAGATGAGGTCAGCATTGTTTGCAGAAATATCTATCTGTACTATTTTAATTACTTTGCAAATAGGTGATTTATTTCTAAATGAAAAGGAGAAATTATTAGGTTACACTGAATATTATGAATGAATCCAGGCTCAGGCAACCATCATAAACATTTATGTTAATTGTGTGTGGACTGTTTCACAGTGATGGCAACAGAAAAAAGTCAAAAGATGAACTTAAGAACGTAATTCAGCAAAGCTGTGAATTAAATATAGTCATGTGCTGACAAAATTTCTGACACAAGTATGCAAAGGCAAACTGAGTCACACAAAGATAGTTCTGTGTTTGTATAGCCAAAGCAGATTGGCTAAAAACAAATGACTGGGTAAGGTCTAAAGCCTCTTCACACTTTCAAACAGATGCTATTTTACTTTGATTCTGAAGGATTTCATGGTGTGTTGGCTCCTGATCTCAGTAGCTAGGTGATTATATAAAGAAGGACCAGATTAGCAAAGGACCTCCTTTCCTACTCCCTGCATAAATCTAGGCCTTTTTATTGTCATTGATTGACTTTGATTGTCAGCATAACTCTTCCCTAATGGTAAATGAGTTGCTAGTTGGGGTCAAGAATACCAGGTTCAATTTGGCTGTAAAGAGGGATGTACTCAGTGGCTCCCAGAAGAACATGACACTTTGAATCCTTACTGCTCCATACTGATTCACTGGTGACGTGTTGTGGGCTTTCCTCAGTAGTTTAGATAAACATACTGAGCTGACTGGACAGTGATCACAAAGACTGTTAATGGAGAATTTTCACTTTTTTTGTGTCTGGGTGCCATGTTAAATACATGAGTTCCTGAAGGGTACCTTTACCTGTCAAAGGATTAGGCCTCAACTATTTTACAAGCTGCTACAGGCCTTTCAGGTTAAGACATATGTTTATTCAGGATGCTGTCAAGAATTAAATAATAAAGTTATCCACAATGATCATGCTTTTATAGATACCCACATGAAGCAGCTCATTTACTTAATTTTCCAGCTTTGTGACTGATGAGAGGGGGTGTAAACTATACCAATCTGTAGTGCAGCTGATGAGAGGGGATGTAAACTATACCAATCTGTAGTGCGACTGATGAGAGGGGGTGTAAACTATACCAATCTGCAGCTGTGTACGACTGTTTATCTTCAAGTGAACAAAAAGCAAGTTGGGAAATTGGCATCTGCAAGGATGGCTAGAGAGAGAGCTGCATTATGTTGTTTCCCATGTTGTTTTTGGTTAGGAATCAGAACTCCTCTCTGTATTGCTGTTACCAGGTTTAATATCAATGTGCATGAAATAATTATCACAGATGTTGTTACAAGGGCAAAAAGTGCTCTTTTTGCAGTGACTCGGTTAGTAACACTGTATGTGGCTTTTCTGTGACCAACCTAGCTACCAGGTTTGACCACTTGTAATTTATACTTGTAATGTTTTTAGGCTATTTTTAGGTCCTTATCCCTATTAGTATTATAGTTGTTGCAGTGTTTAAGTTTAATACGAGTCATGGATTTTGGTGCATGTCACCTGAAAGTATAATTTATCATTTGGTTAGAAAGGCTTCAGTAGGTGTTTTTTAATAGTATAAGGCATGAAGGTGTAAAAATCATAATGTAGGAGTACATGTTGAGTGAGAAATTGCATTCTACTTAATCAGATAAGATGATTTTCTTGATTTGGGACTTGTGTTGGTGCAGTTTCATAGGAGGAATAGAAACAATTCTGGGCAGCAGTCTTTGAACAGAAGGGAGTGGTAGGCATGGTGTCAGCTGTGTGTATTGCTACCAGTAATAACACACAGCAGAGCAAAAATGACCACATACTACTACAGAAATACACTGTTGTACATTAGTATCGAGAGGTAGAATTGGTACTTTGTAAGAAGAGAAAATCTATATGAAGGGAAAATAATTAGAGCAAACATTGTGGGGCAATACCTGCTGCCAATAAGGGACTGGAAAGGATAATAGATATAATAATATGGTTTGTAGTCACATTAGTATTAGAGAATAACTGATTACAATGCAGAGTAAAACTCAAGGTGCTTTCTCCCTCCAGCTACACTACCAAGTACTAGGGGTGAGCACAGAACCTAAACAGTAGCATAAAGCTTACCTCACCTACACTAAATGACTCTGCTAATTTGTCCTCTGACAGATACTGCAATCAGCTCTAAGCCGCGTAATCCTACAAAACTGGCAGTCATGTCTTTTGAGGCAATAGTGTCTTACAATACTTGGTGCTCCAAGCTGGTTCCTAGCTGGGATGCCTTCTGTTTGAAGTCTGCATGTCCTTAATGTGTCTGCATGGGATTCTGCTAAGTCCACAATTTCCTCCCACATTCCTGAAGACAAGCTGTACATGAACTACTAATCCTACATACTGTGCATGTGCACATGCCCACTGTAGTCTTCAATACAGCATCCAATGCAGGATATTTTCTCTGTCTTATTACCAATGAGCACCAGAACAGGTTCAATGCCACTATATCTCAGAACTGGATAAAAGGAGGTATCAATGTACAACTAAAAAAATTAAGGAATGAGTGAACAAATGAATTCCTTTTACAAAACCTGATTCTTGATATGCAATCCCGTTATGAACAGAAATAAAATTATGTAGTGCAGGTGCTTTAAAACGTGGAAATGCCTGTGATATAGACAACTAACCTGTGATCATCGTTTTAAAGGAATATGAAATGCCCAAAAAATAAAAGAGAAGTAATGCAGCATCTGGGGAATGTATTTACATGTGATGTGTATAATTTTTCATAAGCCTCTAAAGATTATTAAGGGACACCAGACAGTGAGAGAAACAGTAAGCATTCATTACTCATGTACACAGTTGTTAATTTTTCTATTTTACTAATATTTATTATTTTTTCCTGCATAATTGTTACATTCTTTTCCTAGAGGAAGAGCACTGCCTTGTACTGCACATTCCTGGGCTCATTTTAAACAATATTACTCTTGCTCCACATAACTGGTGCATATTAACACTTATCTGCATGCAAAATGGCATTATGGTACTAAATAAAAGTTATATGATGCAGCTATATATGGGTGCAATCTAGTATATGCATATGTAATGACATTACAATGCACACAGTAGTATATATAATGGCATCCAAACACATACAAATACACTCACACCATTAAACCTATATAAATAATGGCATCAAGCATGCAGATGTATACATACCAAAACGTGCATACAGACTCACGTGTTCAGAATGTGTCAGACCTAATTATTCTATTTAGGGTTATCTGCATTGTTCTTTCCCATTTGAACAAAACCAATTATTTATTCTGAAGGTTCACAGTGGAATTGCATAAATCACCTCTATAATAACACATTTCTGTGCTTCTGATGAAAAAGGACTACAGAAATAGTGAGGTATGTTTTTAAATAACAGAAACATCAGATGGATTTGGGAAAAATAGTGGTGATGCTGAGGATATATTTAAAGCAGCAGCTCTTCAGTAACAAACCCACCAAGGAACAGACAGCAGGAAAACGACAAGGTTTTTGAATAATTTATTCCACCCACAAAGAGAAGAAAAAGTAATAAGCAAGTAGTCACTTTTAAAAAACAAAGAACTTCAATGATGCACTAATTATTTTGCTATTAATGCAATTAAAGAGCAGTAAAGGCTGGAGGGAAAAAATATTCATTTCTAATTATTATGTTTTAATTACAGGTCATCAATTCTCTTGTTCATAGAGAAGGCTCTAAAGTTTGTTATAATAACCCATAGGTTATAATCAGATTTGCATACTGTTATTAAAAAAAATCATACGCCCTACCACAGGCTCCTGTCGCATGCCCTGGCAGTATAAATAATTCGATACACAATACTTCTGTCACTCAGACATCAGCAAAATGCTACTAAAAGGACAATCTTCATGAAATGGTTGCTTTTAATTCAGGGTATTTTTCTTCAGTCTTGTCTTACATTGGAAATGTAGGAATGATTTTGCTTAATTAAAAACTTGATGGGTTTGTTTGCAAAGGTTTCATGTTAGCATGTAGTAAACCATGCAGCATGATATTCTAGCTCTTAAAGGATACACAAAGAAAACACAGCAGCTTATGGCAGTGAACACAGTGGAAACGTAGTAAAAAGAACATTGAAACAATGTTTGAGATCTCCAAAATTCTACATGAAGGTGATGTTTTTAGGTCAGAAAAGTATTTTTTAAAACACTTCCAAAATTTGATACCCCTTCAGCTCAGTTTCTGAAAAGACCGTGCAAAACACTGGACATATTATCACAAATGTGGTTGAACTTTAGATAATTCTAAATGAATTGAAATGGACCAGGGATTTCCTAAACAAATTTTCTTTTGGTTGCCAAAATAACTCATACTATGTTTGACAGCACAACTATTTGAAGACACATACATTGGGTTGGCACTGTTGCGTGTACAATAGTCTTGCAACTGTATACTGCCGCATTTCAGTATAGTGAAATCAGCTTACATTTGCTTTTATAGCAATTACACTTTTAGTGATACAGAGTTTGAACCTGGTAGCCAGCTGTCTCTGTGCCAATGGAGTGACAGCAGCCTAAATCCTAAAGGAATCTACAATACGTTTACTAAATACTTTGTGGAGACCGTGGATATGAAACGTGATAACAAAAAGGCAGTATCAAAGGTAATCCTGAAGTATTTGCGGTAAAGGTCTGCTCTAATAAGTTTCCATGCAGACGTTTATGGCTTGTTATTATTCAAGATATGAATGTAAGCTATGAAGTAAACAAAAAATAACAAATAGGTACAAGACAGAATCTCAGCACAGTAACCATGGAAATGAACGGACGTGGAAAAAAGACAAATGTAAGCGGATATGTATACATGAATGCATGTCTACATATTATACAGCACAGCACAAGTTATATTACAGGAAAAACTGGTGATTAGTATTTACATGACATAAAATAAGGGACTGTGCAACATTCAGATTTAATTCAAGGATTTCCTGAACATCCCAGTGTCTGTGAATGCACTGTTTGCTGCATAAACTAGGTTTGTGTGTCACATAAAATGCAAAATGTTTTGTAGCTAAAAGTGTAAATGATCAAAGGCTTATATTAATGTAAATATGTGAAACTCAATTTTTATTTATGTACTTTTAACAAACTATTGTATGAGATTAAGTTTGTGAGTTTTAGTCCTTCTTATCTATAGTAAGCTCAGTGACAGAGGACACATTGAAAACCAACCATTTAATTCCTTCTGACATGTCATTACCGCCACAGTTACAGTTCACCAAGAACACCAACTCTTTGATCAAGCATCTTGATTGACAGGAAGGAAATATCTTTTCAAAGGGATTTCTGCAGGGGAGAAGGCCTCCTCCATCATTCTACATGAGAGAGTAGCCCCTTCCTTACCACTTTTATATACCATTTTTGAGACTGTACAATCACAGACAAAGGGAAACAATTCAACACTGTATAAAGGACTGTCCTTCTCCATCCTTGCTTGTATGCTGTACAGACAAGTTCCTCATTTTTAAGTGAAAAAGTATTCATGCTGTGTATGTACTAAGTGAATTTTCAAACACCATGGGACATTACTATTGGTGTGCTTAGCTCACTGTTAACATGTGCACTGATCCCAGTTGCTGGTTTGGTCATCAGTGCATATGTCAACAGTGAGCTAAGCACACTGTTGACATATTCACTGATGACCAAACCAGCAACTGGGATCAGATGCTTCTTCACCGGCCGCATCTTGTACCATCCTGACATGACATTAGTGGTGCTTTGAGGATTGTCAGGACTGCCTTCTACAAAAAGCACAGCTTAATCCTACTAAACTTATTGCTGGTTGACGCTTCAAATGAATAAAAGATGAAAGAGTAGATACTATCTTTACAGTTATCACTAGTTTCCAGAAAGTGACTCACTGCTTTGTGGATACCCCAAATGAATCATCCACTTACTGACTGGAATATGCCTAAACATATTTGTAAGCATATAGTCAAGCACTTGGCCTAAGGGTCAAAACAAGTAAATGTATGATTATCTAGTCAAACACTGACTTCTGACAAAGATGCTGTGGTTGCATGTGAATGTGAATGTGTTTACTCCAAGGCTATTTGGTACAAGTCTGGGGGTGGTAACACTGACTGATACTGTTTGGGGCATGGTAAGGGTGACTTGTATACTTTGGGATGACTAATTCCACTTACATAATATTCACCATGCTCACACACTTGCAAGAGTTATTTATTACATTTAAGGTTTTGTTGACCAGGTTAGTACCAAAGCGAATGTGGCCTCTTTTCAGAGGATACCCGAAGTGGTATTTACACTGACTAGAGGAAATTTGACCAGGTTCCCACAGAAATTCTTATACTCTTTTTGATAAGTGCCATGGGATCTTTTACATCCACTGGCGCTACCACCAACTCAGGCAGATGGGACCTTGTGAAATGAAGCATCCCCCCTTATGCTGCATTACCAAGTTAGTATTGGAAAGGAATCCGAGCCTGGCGTGGGAATAGTATTCACAACCTTTTAACCTTTAGGCATCAAAGGTAACTGTGCTACCTTTTTCAACTACTAGCAACATAAGCAATTATGAACTAAGAAAATATGTAAACATTACTCTTTGGGCTGATCAAAGTCAGAATACATTTTGTTACCTGAACTCAGTCACACAAAAATATACATCTATAAACAAAGAGATAGATAGCTAGCTAGATAGATAGATAGATAGATAGATAGATAGATAGAAATAGAAATAGATATAAACAGTGCGGCCCACTATTATTTGCACATACATCCAAACAAATGCTTTGATGTAGTTGATAATGATGTCTCATTTAAGAAAAGGTCTTACATTTTATAACCTCCATGAAAGTGTCAATGAAGTGACATGGACAGATGTCTGTTAATCAAGTTCCACTATGGCAATGTTAATGCATGACAAAGGTAAAGGTTTTTAGTTGCTATTGCATATTCTGGGGCTTAATACATTCACTTGCAATGGACCTTGCGATTTGTCACACAGAAATTCATACTATTGAGAAAGTCTTGCTGCATATGAAGGAGTTAGGGTAACAATATTTATGGTAGAAATTTGAATGACATGACAGGAATTATATGGAAAGTCTGAAACATAGACACATACAAATACATTCCAAGGCAATATTATCCACATCACTAATTCTGTTTATAAAGCCTCAAATAGCCTGTTTTAGAGTTTACAGTTCTAGACTTGTGATAAAGTTCATCCTCCCACCCACATTTTCTCTTGATACACATACCATCTCCAAACTGACGTTATGCAATACAAAGTACTAACTTTCACAGCGTCTGTTTACACTTAATAATGACATATGCTGAATTATAACCACCAATAATTTTTGTCATAGACGTGTTAATACTTCTAGGTAGAATGCACTAAAATAATTACTGGATGCAACATTCTTAATCTTTCCACATAGAAAGAGAGAGCAAGAGTGATAACATTGCTAAACACACTGAGAAACAGCCCTCAGATGTATGCTCCTGTGTGAAAACACAACATCAATGCATAAAAATGAGAATGTATAAAGAATTTAAATGACAGAAGACAGACAACTCACTAGAAAAGTTTACATTTAGTGACAGCAAAGGCAGTATAGATTGGATTTTAGTCAGTTTATCTTCAAAGATTTGATTCTGTAAATGAGTCCAATTTTTTTTTTTCAGGCAACATCAGACTATTTTACCACAGGACAAGGGAGGCGAACTATGTTATAGATATAAGTAAGACACATATATTCATGTATAGCATTGTAAGTCACACATAAGTCTCTAGAAAATTGTGACAACCTTTATAAAAGAATTGAAGAAATATTTTTCAAAAATTATGGAAAATTGCAAACTTCGGTACCAACCCCACTGCCTCAAATAGTTCCTTATACATGCTGCAGCTTATACAAATTATATAGGTTATGCCACTATGTAAATAGCCTTTTAGTGTAAGGTTATCCTTAAATGCATCTTAGCTTTTACATGCTACATCTTCAAAGTCTCCAAACATCTGTATCAGACATACTGAACATTCTTTAACAAACTATAGTGAAAACAAAAACTACATATGCCTGCTTTGCTGACAAATTATTTTATATATCATTTTGTGAACTGCTACTAGGGAATACACCTATCAGTTACCAATTAATACCAAAACCAATTAAATAGAACTAATGTGGTATACAGAGCCAGAGATGACCAGAAACAATTGAAACAAGACCATCTTCTTGAAAATGGACAGTAGTAAAGGAAATTATATTTATTATTTATTTATTTACTTATTTATTTATTTCAGTTTGATTATCAGGGAAGTCCACTGGGCCAAGAAGTGCCCATTTTCAGTGGAGGCCCGGGGAGAAACTCTCCAAAAAACAGTGCAATACAATAGGTTTACAGAGTATCGAAGATAAGTACAGACATAAACTTCATACAATTAAACATTTCAAAAGCAATACAGTAAGGCAGTACAAAATCTTAAGGGTTGTTAAACGTAAAATTCAAGCAGTCAGGTTATACATAGCGTAAATGAGCATCTCTTTTGGTTTTTTTTTTTGTTTTTTTTTTACAGAAGTGACATTTACAAAATTTGCAAGTTTGGAGTTTAGAGAGAAATTTACTTAATCAGAACATCGACAGTTAAGTCTATTATGGGAGAGTAGTAATAAAAGTTTGGAGAAAAAGAGAAACAAGGTGTATAGAGCTCAGAGGGGAGAAGAATTCCCTAGGTATTAAGTAGGGTGAAAGCAGGAACATTTCTGTTTAGATGACAGGTATGAGAACAGTTGGGTCTTGAAGGATTTTGGGTTGGGTATCGTCCTGAGTGAGGGTGGGAGAGAGTTCCATTTCTTGCCTAGAGAGAAGGAGAGTAGAAGCTGTCCAGCAGAATGTTTGGGTTTGTGGATGGAGATTAGGTTTTGGTTTTCAGATCTCAGAGAACGATTTGGTATGTATGGTGGAAGGATATTAGTTAAGGCTGGGCATTTATCTGGGTAGAATATGAGTTTGTGAGCGGTGGTTAGTTGGAGATAGTCTAGGTGGTTGGAGAGCTCTAGCCAGTTCAGGGAATGTAGAGTAAGGCAGTGGTGTGTTGAGGTTTTGGAATTGGTAGCAAATTTGGAGATCTTATTATAACAAATTTCAAGTTTTGAGGTGTTGGAAGCAGACAGATTGGAAAGAAGAGGTGCTCCATAAAGTAGAGAAGGTAGAAGGTAGGTAATAGCCAAAGTAAGCCTAGAGGAGTTAGAGAGAAAGTGGTTATTCCTGTAGAGCATACCTAGCTTTTGATGGGTTTTCTTTATGTTTTGTTGTATGTGGATATCGAATTTAAGTTGTTCATCTATGGTTATACCAAGAAGTTTTGCTGAAGGGACCACTTCTAAAGCAGCGTTAGCTTGGCTTAGGACTTTGAAAGCGTTTTTGTCAAAGGTGAAAGTCCTGGAAGGAGAGAAAAGTAGAATTTTAGATTTGTTAGAGTTAAGAGAGAGATGGTTTTGATGCATCCAGTTCTCTGTAGTGGAAAAATCTAGTTGAGTTTTAGTCAGAAGTTCAGGAAGGTTAGATGCGGCACAGATTAAGGTTGAGTCATCAGCGTATTGGATAACTGTGGTGTTAGGGATGACAGTATGAAGGTTATTAATAAAGATGTTGAAGAGCAAGGGTCCAAGAATAGACCCCTGGGGACCGCATGCAACTGGGTTACAAAACTAAGCAGCAAATGAATAATCTCCAAGTTTTTTAAACATGTTCAGTGACTTAAACACTGAATCCATCAACGTTTCTCACACATTTAAATTAATACCCTTTCAATATGACATATTTTAGGAAGAAGACACCACATAGCCATGCATAACAAAACTCTGCAGTTACTGCATCATCATTGTGAATGGAGAAATTGTCTTCTCTTTTCACACATATTGCTCACTTCTCATCAATGAAAAATGATCGGATTTGTGTTTTATCTTACCATTTACATAATCTAACACAAACTCAAGACTGGAGAAACCAAACTTACAATAAATCACTTAAAACCTGCATACTATGACTTCCCTTACCATACAGTTTAACATTTTCTTACATTGTTGCCATCCTTCATTATATATGCTTGAATATATAAGTAGTCAAAATTTCTTAATCTTCTTCTTCTTTCGACTTTTCCCAGTCAGGGGTCGCCACAGCGGATCATCTGTCCGCTGATGATTGGCAGTGGAGTTTTACAGTGTTGAGTTGCCAGCCCAGCACCCGACCTTCCACAGAAGGCACGCACACACTCACACCTAGGGCTAATTTAGAGTGTTCAATCCACCTACAACGTGTCTTTCGGATGTGGGAGGAAACTGGAGCACCCAGAGGAAACCCACGTGACCACAGGGAGGACAGGCAGACTATGCACAGAAGGCACCCCAGCCGAGAATCGAACCAGAGAACCTCTTCCTCTGAGGTGGCAATGCTAACCGCTGCACCACCGTGGCCGCCCAGTCAAAATTTCTTAATAAAATAAATTATTTAAAAAAGCAAACTTTGTGCGTAGAGTAAGATGAAAAATGACAAAATTGCAGAATTTCCAGAGTACTTTTCCAATGGCCTTGGGCATATACAGTCTATTATCCTGCAAAGAAACCTCAAAGCTACAGCAGTAAGAATGTTCCAGAAGGTATTCTTAAGAAAATTTACTTCACTGATTAATCTGGAAGCAACCAGTGAAGAGCTTAGTTTAGCAAGCTATTTTATAAAATAGGCTTGCACATTAATTTCTTTAGCCCTTGAGAAACGTGAATACAACAACCACATGTCCCCATGTAGATATCTTCTGCCTACTATATCTAAATGTGTGTGTGTGTGTGTGTGTGTGTGTGTGTGTGTGTGTGTGTGTGTGTGTGTATTTTATATATATATATATATATATATATATATATGTGTGTGTGTGTATATACATGTGTGAGACTCCCTATGCTGTGGAACAAAATCCCGGTACATGTGAGGCAGAGCACCTCTCTGGTCTTGTTCAAGAGGAATCTTGACCAATGGATGGGAGATTGCAGATATACCCCAGGGATTACTTCAGCGTCACTGCTTGACAGAGGCACAGCAAAATGATAGGCATAGTTTTTATTCAAACTAAAGGGGTGGCGAAAGCCACATAACTATGGGCTAGGCTTATAAATGCCCTTGGGCAGATAGCCTAGTATGAACCTATGAACCTATGAACCTATGTACAGGTACATAAGCAAACACACATACATACATACATCTATACAGACAGATAGATGTAGATAAATATCACAAAAGAATTGTATGGAGTGCATGATTTAAAACTTATAAACAAGCCTAAAAAAGGTTAACACCACAAGAATTATGGCAATCTCATGTTTATTGACCTATAAACTCCTTCAAACAGTAGACTGGGTTTTACTAAATGGCTTCTTCACTGCAAGCAAAAATGACAAATAAAACCATAATTTTAATAAAGTCTGCAAAGATTAGTTGACATGTCTAACCAATGACATTTTAAACAATTATTTAACAGAACATAGCATGTTTTAGTTCAAACAGTATCCAAAAATAAACACCAATCAATAAAAAATAAAAATACATATAAAATTCAAATATATTTGTACAAAATAAATTAGTAATGTTAAAAGTGTCACTGAACTTGATGTAAATTTTCAGGTGTAGATTTAAGCAAGAAGTCATAAAATGCAAAAGCCTATCATCTTATGATCAAAGCATGACATCAAGAGATGAAAAAATACTTATATACACTTAAAATTATTTTTATGTGAAGTAATTAAATGCATTTTCTAATGTCATCACACACATGAAAATGCTTTTCAACTATAAATATGGATTTCTGGAGTATTACTTAGCTGCATTCCCACTGTGTAGTAACTCCAAATTAATGATCCACATCTCCTCCTTCTTATCAAGGGGACTTTTATTATCAGATTTTAAACAATGAGTGAGAGTCTAAAAAGTCTTATACCAAACTTCTGCAAAGTTTTTGGGTGCAGTTAAAGGGGCAATGTCAATTTCTTATATGCAAAGGAATAATATAATATTGACAATTATTACATTATAGTTCTATGTATGCATACAGAAGTGGGAATACCAAAAATGTATTCACAATTGTATTCCAATGTTTTCAGAGTAATTAAAGGGACAACGCAGGAAACAGTGCTCCTGTGTGATATGCACATGGATTGTAATACTGACAAGATAAAATTTTATCCAGTGCATTAATGCAGTATGTTTTGGCTTTGCTTACATTATGGTCAAATGTATACACACACACACACACACACACACACACACACACACACACACACACACACACACACACACACACACACATCTATATTTATCTATCTCTCCCACTCTCACTATATATATTTATCTGTCTTTGTGTGCCTGTTTAACAGTTCAGTGTACGGCTTTTTTGGAATCTGACAATGTCTAGATTTGATAGCATCAGTACCTATAAAACACAAGAATGTGCATTTTGATATTGAATTTTAGATCTAAAGAAATTACTTCTATCTTTCCTATATTTCACATCACTTAGGTATAATGAAATATATTGTATGAAGAGGCAGGTGTTTGGTGAACTTAAAAAACACTGCATGTGCATGTAACAAGATAACTAATATATTCTGTAGCTCATGTAATAAGCTCTTTAATGGCAAAAGATTTATTACTGTATTTAGAAATGTTTTTGTTTCTTATTACCTACTGAATGAACATAGAGATAACAACCAAAATCTGTCCATGTCAAGAAGTATGCTCCTTGGTGTCTTGTTAGAATACTTATACTGTGAAAACAATCCCCCTGAACTGTTTCCATTTTATAAGCAAATGGTACCACAGTTAGAAAAAATTAACAGAAATCAGAATGACGAAAATTTATTTACCACTTGTTTAGTCTCGCATGTATCAGTACCAAAAGTTGTTGCAAAAAATCCATAACTCCTCACTAGTAGACTGTTGAGTCATATATAGCATTAAAGCCTGCCTAGAAATTTACTCTGCACATTTTCTAGCACAGAATATTTATTCAAATGGTAACTTCTCCTTAAAAATATTTGTATTAGGTTAGCAGATTACTTAAAATTATCAGCTGTATTACTACAGAACCCACAAATCTTTAAAAATTGTGAGTATGGAATATTATAAACCACATATTTTAGCTGAAAACTGCTGCCAAATGGGAAAATGTTTTTTGGGAAAAAGCTCAGGGTATAAAGTACTATATTTCATTCCATCAATTGACTTTTTTATATTGATATCTAAAAGAATCAATAGTGAATAAACAATATTTCTAGGTTCGCTGTTTTCGTCTCGCCACTTTGCAACTTACCGTTATGCTAATTTGTTATTTTGGCATAGATCTATATATATATATATATATATATATATATATATATATATATATATATACACACACACACACATATATCAACACACACACACACACACACACACACACACACACACACACACACACACACACACACACAAAAATAAGAGATAAGAGAAAAAGGCTCATTAGAATATATAGCAAAACTAAAGCTCTACAAATGAAGATTAACATCAGAATGTTACCCAATCTTGGCATTGGAAATCCTTCTTTACTTACATCAGGACATTTTGAAAGAATAACCAATGTTGCTCTGAACTCTTTCAAAATGGTGTTACCTACTCTGATCCAATGGATATTGAAAATATACAGCCACACAGACTCAGGGCTAGTTTCACCCCATTATCATCAATACCAAATCCACATATACCTAAGTACCTAAAACCCTCTATTATCACAAAAGATCACTTATTAAAAGTACTTTCCCATACAAATATGCATCCTCTGTGGGAATGATAACATACCAGGTTGCCTGCTGAACAGCACTTAACATACACTGCTAGACCCATTCCTGTAACTATTACATCTGAGGTTTGGCACACGGCAGTTGTGATGCCCCTTCAGAATGGCAGCCCTACCATGGACCACAGGAGTTATAGACTCATCAGAATGATAAGCCTCATCTACAAGGTCATGGAACAGTCATAACAGATCTGATAAACTACAGTATATAAAATGTTATAACACTTGACCTCCAAAAGTTTTGCTTTGTTAAGAATAGAGCCTGTCTAATGAATCTGGCAAGTTATTTTGAGAGGGTAGCAAATTATTTTGAGAAGGTAGCACAAGCTGTGAACAGTAGTCACTATGTCCATACAGCATACCTCAACCATGCTGAAACATTTGCCACTATACCACATGCTAACATCAAAAGAGCTAAATGCAGTAAAAATTAATCCCCATGTCATTAGACAGACAGCTAATTGGCTGAGGGGCAGAATTTACACTATGAGGGTGACAGAGACCATGAACATAACCAGAAAGGTATCACAGGGTCCATGTTAGGACCTTCCCTAGTCAGGATATAGGTCTCTGATCTGCAAATCAAAATTCAGGATCACTAGTTAACCATAATTGCCAATGACTGTAAACTGGGTGTTATAGTTGAATCCCCTTCAGATATACAGATGCTAGAAAATGCTTCACTTCTAGAAAGTGAGCTTACAAATGCTAAAACTAAATGATAAAACTGTAACATTGTTGCATTTGGCAAACATACCATCTACCCAATGTACTGTATAAAAAACACTGCACTCCAAAATGAATCTGTTGTGAGAGCTTGAAACATGGGTAGATAACCCTCTTTTCTCTGCCCATCACATTGCAACTTTGGTCAAGAAATCCTTCAATCTGGCACAGTTGATCACAAAGGCTATTTCCTCTAGGTCCAAAGAAGTCTTGATCTCTCTGTATTCAGCACAGTTCAGGCCCATCATAGAATACAATACCCTAGTTAGGATGTGTCTTACTAAACATATTAAGCATTTAAAGAAACAGCAAAGGTTCCTGACAGAAAAAAAATATCATGGGACAAAATGACCAGAACTATCAAGAGAAGCTAGAGACCTTGTCCTTGTATTTAGTGTCCTACAGACTCTTTTCAGCCATTAGGGATCCAGCAGTCCAAGGCCTCTTATTTTTCCATAAATCAAACACTAGAACTGAGATATGAACCTATTTCAGCAAATAAACAAAGCATGGAGGAGAGACAGATTAGTCACAAAACCACTACCACTTCTCTGGAATAAACGTCCACTCCTGATTAAGAAGTGTGACATACTATCTTCCTTCAAGAATGAATTACACAATTGGATTATATTTGTATGTTTATCCCAAGTATGATGGCCTTATTATTCCTTCTAAAAGGAGGGAAAGTCTAAGGCTGGGTGCTGTAAAGCATAAATGGCCACATGACCCAGATGCCTTGTACATTTTGTAAGAATTTTATAATGAATCTTTGATGACTAAATAAATAAGTGGATGACTTCCTTTTAGTAGCTGTTCATCTAACTATTTGGTGAAAATGTCTTCAAGCTGACATAACTATCTACATTAGAAAATTAAATTATCTAGCTGACAAAATGAAAGAGGGCATACTATATTAATCATTATATAAAGTCCCAGATTCTGAATATGCGTTTCATGGTACATCAACAGTTCATGAGCACTATGGTAATCCTAAAGAGTTTAGAACTAGAAAGAGTTTGGTCAGTCAAACTTTGTTTTACAGAAATGATAAATACACTAACATCACACACACACACACACACACACACACACACACACACACACACACACACACACACACACACACACACACACACACAGACACACACACACACAGATATATGTGTGTGTGTATATATATATATATATATATATATATATATATATATATATATATATATACACATGTATATAGATTAAAGATATATATATTTAAAGACATATGCATATATATATATATATATATATATATATGTGTGTGTGTGTGTGTGTTATAAATATGTTATAAATATGTTATAAATATATATATATATATATATATATATATATATATATACACATATATATATATATATATATATATAAATATTATAAATATAAATGTATGTGTGTGTGTGTGTGTGTGTGTATATATATATATATATATATATATATATATATAGACAGGACAGATGGATACAGATATATAAATACATACACACACACACACACACATATAGTTGTGGTTCATTTCATCTATGGCTCACTTCATCGAAAGTAAACAAACATGGTACTCATTTGGTCAAAACTCCATTTCATTGAAACACATTACACTAAAAATTGTGTAATGGTACAAAAAATGGCTGCTTGTGTGGTTATGGATCAAAGAATTACAATACAAATTAATGTTGATCAACATATGTACCTTTCTAATAGGTTCATACGTATGTACTAAGCTAATTTCCCTGGAGCCTTTACAAGCCTAGCCCAGAGGATTACCCTGGCATCTTGCCACCTGACCTTAGTTTCCAGTGCCTCTGTTGAATAGAGCCACTGGAGTGATCCTCGGGGTGAATTTTCTATTTCCCATCCAGTCATCAATGGCCAGTATTACACTGTGCTGTCATTTTTAGAAGTTTATGTATGTAATGTAGCAGTGATTCAGTGTGTGAGGCAAATTCTCTTTTCTCCTCAGTTGTGCGAATGTGTAGTTAATATATTTATTTTAAGGTGCAGGGGTCTTGCCTCCTTCAAAAACAGTTCTTGGAAGTCTATTTAGTGCATATGAAATCTTCAATGAAGTGTGTATTCAATAAAATGCAATGCGTTTTTGTCAAAATGTACAAATTATTTACTTTCGATGAGGTGAGCTTTCGACAAAATTAAATATAATTCTACACATTGACATATATTATTCTCATTGACCAGCTTTCAGTAATATATAAACACCCATCTTGTCAGTTACCTATTTCATTGTGTCCGTTTATTATTTTTTCAGAGATGTCTGCCTTTATAACCTGGTGCCCTGCAAATACTTTAAGCAGATTTCCACCTAAAGGCTAGTTAGAGAATAAGGCAATGTTTGCTTGTGCTCAAAAAAGGCACTTCAGAAGTCATACTGCACAGAGACACTTTACAGAATGTGTGGTATTTAAGTAGAATAGGCCACCAAAAGAATGGTTGAAAAAGTAACAATAGGAGGCTTCAAAATAATTAGTTCCTATGCTAGGAATTACTGACAGGGCATGATCTACTGACCGTTAGTTTAACAAGCATATCAGTAGGCTATTTAACTTATTTCTTTCATACATACTCTGTAAATATATGCTACAGTAAAAACAATTTTATTTCTTCCTGGAAATACCATTTATGGGAAACCTATGGCTTTTTTACTTTCTTTTCATCTATTATCCATTATTTCCACTCCTGAGTTTCATACTGTTTTAGTGGATTACATCTCACAATCCTGCTGATTCAAAACTCTGACAACCCAAGGTGACTTGGCTATATTATGGAAACTACAGAAGATATGATTTGTTCTTTGTTTACTGGGTAAGTGTACTATGTATTAATGCCTCTTAACAGAGATGATCCAATGTCAGGTTACCTGGCTTGCTTAGAGTCACACATTAGGCAACGGTAGACAGGTCAGTAAACCCAGGTCTACAGAATAAGGCTTAATCCTTTGTATACAGCACCAGGTTAATTATAGGATATTGGGAATGTGACCAAACTGTATATCGGTATCAAGTTTAATACTTATCTGTTGGCTCAGATGGACATTTTGACATACATGCAGCTCAGGGTCTTCTGCTTACTCACTTAAAGTCCCTGCCACATGATTTTACATGGCTGTTTACCAGGAAATCTTGCCTGCTACAATAAATGAATTCACTACCATACTAATGTGAATTATAAATGACCAGCAATGAGAAATATTTAGTCCTACAGCTGAAATACACCTGACAAAATCTCAATAATTATTACTGCAGTAATTAGTATGACTAAAACTGTATCAAATTAGTCTTAATAGCAAGCTGTCAGCATGTGAAAAGTAAATGTATCTAGAAGTCAGAATAAAATAAAAAGTACTAAGATGGATTTTTCTATTAAATGTTTCTGTACTAAAAACTTCCTCTTTCAATATTAGAAAGGTCAAGATCATGCACTGCGAGACTTTATTGTCACACCACAAGTGTCAACAGGAACACATAAAAATAACAAATGACTGAAAAGTTGTGGTTGAGGAATTTAGAGAATGGTTACAAAGAGAAAATACACAAACAAGCAAACAAAGTATTTTTTATGAATACATTTTATCACAAAATAAAATTAATGTGTGTTATAATCATTACATGATTTGGATAGTGTGCCTATCTTTTGGGTGATTTTGAGGTATTTCTTCGTATTTAGAAATTTTCTAGAAAAAGAGCTTTAAATACATCTTTATTTTCCATAAATAGGGTATGAGGAATACCCAATGATGTTATAGTTTGGCATGGCTAAGTTTACTGGAAGAAAATGTGATACTTGATTTAAACTAGTTGTTGTTGTTGTGTCTTTAGGCTTTTCCTGGTTAGTGGTCGCCACAGAGGAACTCCAGTCCGCTAATAATTGGCAGTAGATTTTTACGTGCCGAGTTGCCAGCCCTGACGTACAACCTTCAATGAAGGTACACCCATTCACGCATGTCACCACACAGAAGATGCTTTCGCTGAGAATCGAACAGGACAACGTCTTACTGTGAGACGACATCGCTACCGCAGCACCACCACCGCAGTTCACTTGATTTTAACTAGTAATGCTCCTTAAATTCTGAAAAAGGTCAGTAACAAACATGAATAATTCTCATGCCAGGAAGTATTTGACAAACTTATTTAAATGAAGTATTGTACATGCTTGAAAAGTAATCTTTATAACATCTTAAATTCACTAATGATGATCCTTTGTGAAGAAATAAATACATTAAATCAAATGAAAATTCTAAAAAGGTAAACAAGTTTGACAAAATGAGGTGTGATGTCATGCAGAACACAACATTTAGCTATAAATCTTGCAGTCAGTTTTCTAGTAAAGGAACATATGTTAAACTATAATCTAATCCCATTAACTTCTTTTATTTAACTTAGGTTACTTTTAAAATGGAAAGTACCTTGCATTTGTCCCGTTACTCCTCTATTATTCTGCAAATTAAAAGTAAATTCATGGAAAGTATGAAACACATTTATTTTAGTATGTGCATTTTTGAAGGTCTTAGCATAGCGCTCAACCTTCCATCTCCAAAATGAGGAACATTACCTTTCAAAATGTGGAACAAATGTGGAATACTCACTTACAGCTTACTAACAAAAATAATTTAGGAAGTTCATACAATGACTGGAATGTGATATTTTTAATTATATAATATTTATTTTAACGAATTATTATGATTCAGTTCTGTTTAACATGGATATCAGTTAAAAATTTGCTAACACTGAATGCTTGACAGATCCTTTCAATGTGGAACTTCAGGGACCATGAATGTTTTAAGACCTCAGATGAGGAGCATTCCTCGGAATGAGGGTACACTTGAGCGGTCTCAGTTTCTCTAGAAAACAGATAGGACAGAGGTAGTTCATAGTGGGACAAAATAAATGATACACAACCTGCACTAGAGGACACATAAAGAAAGACCAAAGGACCATAAAATGTAGTCTTGCCTAAAGAAAGGAAAGGTAGAATATGCTGGAACCATTTCAGTAAATTAGAAAAATCCACAGAATCAAGCTATGGATACTTCACAAAGAAGAGGCTCAAGAGGAGATAAAAAAACACAACTGGGGTACCACAAGGGTCCATACCTGGACCCTTACTCTTCAATGTTTTCACCAACAACCATCACACCTCAACACCCCTTTACCTGCCCCATTATCGAATATGCAGATGAAACTACCATAATTTCCTCCTCCAGTAGCATACAATTCCAGCAACTCACACAAGCCACCTTCACCTCAATAGAGACATGGCTGAGAGAAGCCCACCTACTTTCAAATCCTAAAAAAACAAAACTCCTGCTTTTCTTGACAAAACCAGTTTCATCACACTTTAAAATATTCTCATAGGATAACACAGAAACTGAAACAGTTCCCAAGCTAAGCTTCTAAGTGTAACCATAGATAATAAACTAACTTTTGAACACCACATCTGCAATAGCATTAAAAAGATACGCATCAAACTAGGAACACTCAACAGACAAAAAACTTTCTTGGATAGCTCCATCAGAAAAGCCTTCACCAACACCTGTTTGCTTCCCTCTCTCTTATATGCAGCCTCCTTATACACCAATTTACAATTTTATCTTAAAAACAAGCTACAATCCTGCTACCATAAAATTGGCAAATTTACCACAGGTTACCCCTACCATTCCCACCACTGCCTAGCTCTGAAATAACTAAATTGGCTCAAACTCACACAACATCTAAGCCTAGTATAGCTGCCTACTGCACATAAAATGAAATATACACCTGATAGCTACCTAGCCCTAAAATCTGTACTAAAACCCTACATACCTACAAGAAGCCCTCTGCTCTGAAAACAAAACAACTCCTAACCATCTACATTCCAATCAAAAGAGCGGGATGGTGCCTGTTCTCTCATGCCACTGCCAAGCTCTGGAACTCTCTGCCAACAAACATTACTACCACTGAGAGCTTTAATAACTTCAAACACACCCTAAAAAACATGTTCTATTTCATCAGAACTGCCCCTGCTCTTTCCCTAACAGGTGAACTCCATTCACTCTCTAGGGGCTTTCCTTTCCATCCCTAAAACAGGAATTTCATCTACTAACCACTAGCATATTGGACTAACAGACTTTCCATATTTCTACACCCTTAACTTTCCCATCCTTCTACACATCTACTTGCATCTAATGTTCTGATCCTCATTCTTTGCCTTACTCCCACCTAGTGTGTTTGTGTGTGTGTGTGTGTGTGTGTGTGTGTGTGTGTGTGTGTGTGTGTGTGTGTGTGTGTGTGTGTGTGTGTGTGTGTGTGTGTGTGTGCATGTGTGTGTGTGTGTGTGTGTGTGTGTGTGTGTGTGTGTGTGTGTGTGTGTGTGTATATGTATATATATATATATATATATATATATATATATATATATATATATATTTATATATATATATATATATATATATATATATAAAAGAGTTTACAGTCTACCACTTTACTTTAATTTAGTACGTTTTAATATTGTATCTATCTCTCTGTACTTATTTAGTATTCAGTTATTATTAATGTGTGCTTTAATACCTGTTTTTTTATCTTGTTCATGTAAAATGCCTTAACTTTCACGTATCATTTGAAGCTTTTTTTCCAGGCTCTCTACTGAAAATGTGTTCCTGACCCAGTTGGACTTTCCCAGTAAACAAATGTTAAATCTTCTTCTTCTTTTGGCTGCTCCCGTTAGGGGTCGCCACAGCAGATCAACTGTTTCCATTTCTTCCTGTCCTCTGCATCTAGCTCTGTCACACCATCCACCTGCATGTCCTCTCTCACCACATCCATAAACCTTATCTTAGGCCTCACTCTTTTCCTGTTACCTGGCAGCTTCATCCTTAGCATCTTTTTCCCAATATACTCTGCATCCCTCCTCAGCACATGTCCAAACCAACATAATCTTGCCTCTCTGGCTTTGTCTCCAAACCTTCAAACCTGGGCTGACCCTCTAATATACTTATTCCTAATCCTGTCCATCCTTGTCACACCCAGTACAAATCTTAACATCTTCAACTCTGATACGTCAAGCTCTGACTCCTGCCTTTTTGTCAATGCCACTGTCTCCAACCCATATAACATAGCTGGCCTCGCTACCCTCATGTAGACCTTCCCTTTCACTCTTTCTGGTACTCGTCTGTCACAAATCACTCCTGACACTCTTCTCCACCCACTTCATCCTGCCTGTACTCTCTTCTTCACCTCTCTTCCACACTCACCATTAGTCTGAACTATTGACCCCAAGTATTTAAGCTCATCCACCTTCACCACCTCTACTCCTTGCATCCTCACTATTCCTCTATCCTCCCTCTCATTCACACACATATATTCTGTCTTAGTCCTGCTGACCTTCATTCCTCTTCTCTCTAGACATATCTACACCTCTCCAGGGTCTCCTCCACCTGTTCCCTACTCTCACTACAGATCACAATGTCATCTGCAAACATCATATTCCACGAGAATGCCTGTCTGTTGTCTGATCTCGTCTGTTAACCTGCCCATCACCATTGCAAATAAGAAAGGGTTCAGAGCTGATCCTTGATGTAATCCCACCTCCACCTTAAACGCATCCATCACTCCCACAGCAGACCTCACCGTTGTCACACTACCCTCGTACATATCCTGTACCACTCTTACATACTTCTCTGACACTTCCGACTTCCTCATACAATACCACAACTCCTCTCTAGGCACCCTGTCATATGCTTTTTCTAAATCCACAAAGACACAATGCAACTCCTTCTGACCTTCTCTGTACTTCTCCATCAACACTCTCAGAGCAAACATCGCATCTGTAGTGCTCTTTCCTGGCATGAAACCATACTGCTGATCACTAATCATCACATCCCTTCTTAACCTAGCTTCCACTACTCTTTCCCATAACTTCATGCTGTGACTGATTAGTTTAATCCCTCTGTAGTTACTACAGCTCTGCACATCACCCTTATTCTTAAAAATCGGTACCAAAACACTTTTTCTCCATTCCTCAAGCATCCTCTCACTTTCTAAGATTTCATTAAACAATCTAGTTAAAAAGTCCACTGCCATTTCACCTAAACACCTCCATGCTTCCACAGGTATGTCATCTGGACCAACAGCCTTTCCATTCTTCATCCTCTTCATAGCTATCCTTACTTCCTCCTTGCTAATCCACTGCACTTCATGATTCACTATCCGCACATCATCCAGCCTTGTCTCCCTCTCATTCTCTTCATTCATCAACCCCTCAAAGTACTCTTTCCATCTGCTCAACACACTCTCCTCGTTTGTGAGTATGTTTCCCTCATTATCCTTTATCACCCTTACCTGCTGCACATCTTTACCAGCTCGGTCCCTCTGTCTAGCCAATCGGTACAGGTCCTTTTCTCCCTCCTTAGTGTCCAACCTTTTATACAACTCTTCATACGCCTTATCCTTAGCCTTCGCCACCTTTCTCTTTGCCATGCACCTCATCTCCTTATACTCTTGTCTACTTTCTTCATCTCTTTGACAATCCCACTTCTTCTTCACAACCTCTTTATCTGTATACTCTCCAGTACTTCTTCATTCCACCACCAGGTCTCATCTTTCTCCTTCCTCTTTCCAAATGTCACACCAAGCACCTTTCCTAGCCATCTCTCTTACTAGCTCTGCTGTAGTTACCCAGCTATTCGGTAACTCTTCACTGCTACCCAGTGCCTGTCTTAACTCTTCCCTGAACATCAACTCAGAATTACCATTTTTCAATTTCCACCATTTGATCCTTGGTGCTGCCCTCCTCTTCTTGATCACCAATGTCATCCTACAAACCACCATCCTATGCTGCCTAACTACACTTTCCCCTGCCACCACTTTACATTCTCCAATCTCCTTCAGACTGGCCCTTCTACATAAGATATAATCCACCTGTGTGCATCTTCATCAACTCTTGTATGTCACTCTATGCTCCTCCCTCTTGTTAAAATACGTATTGATCACAGCCATGTCCATCCTTTTCACAAAATCCACTACCATCTGACCTTCTGCATTCCTTTGTTTAACACCATACCTACCCATCACTTCCTCATCCCCTCTGTTCCCTTCACCAACATGCCCATTGAAATCTGCTCCACTCACCACTCTCTCACCTTTGGGTACAGTCATCACCACTTCATCCAACTCACTCCAAAATTTTTCTTTCTCATCCACCACACACCCAACTTGTGGAGCATATGCACTAACAACATTCATCATTACACCATCAATTTCCAGCTTCATAAACTTCACTCTATTCGACACTCTTTTCACCTCCAAAACACTCTTAGCATACTGTTCCTTTAGGATAATGCCTACACCATTTCTCCTCCCATCCACACCATGCTAAAACAATTTGAAACTGCCTCCGGTACACCTAGCCTTGCTCCCCTTCCATCTGGTCTCTTGCACACACAATACACCAACCTTCCTTTGGTCCATCATATCAGCTAGCTCTCTCCCTATACCAGTCATACTGCCAACATTCAAAGTTCCGACCCTTACTATCACAGTCCTAGTCTTTACCTGCCTTCAGGCATGCCTTCCCCCGCTTCTTCTCCTTCGGCCAACAGTAGCCCAATTTCTGCCAGCACTCTGTTGGTCAACAGTACTGGTGGTGGTCGTTGTTAACCCGGGCCTCGACCGATCCAGTATGTATTTCTGTACTGTTGTCTGCATGTATGATTTGGTTAAATAAATACAATTTTAAAAAAGAGGTAAGCATGAATATACACAATGAAAAGATCAAAATTGTGACAGAATTCAGGAGTACATGGGGCAAAATAACGTTATTCTTTTTTCTGTGGAACTAAAAGGAAATAAGTTGTTACGCATGGCTTAACTTATTATGTCCCTTTGTGAAGCCATGAAGTGAAAGCTCCATTCTTAGTGTGCTTCCTGGTAAACCATCCCCTGACAGATGCTTCCAATATGGAATGGATAACTTAATCAGGCACCTTTACAGTTTTGAGAACCAGATAGTCTCTCTTTATCTCTCTTTCTTTCTGTTCTGCAGCTAAAGGTGGTACTTTTTAGAATCATTTCTCACCCCCCTCCTGCTCCATTCTAAAATTCTTAAGATGATCTCATAAGTGAACTAACAAATACCATTCTACAAAATTATGTTTCCATTCAGTCGTTATGATCCAATAACCACAAAGTCCTTTCTGTCCACAAACCTATCACATCTGCTGGGCATGGTCTGTAGTCATACCATGTTGCCACAACATGGAACTTGTTAACTGTATCCATCAGGTCAATACCCTCCCTCCAGTCCTTCACAACCATTTTAAAAGATGGCCTAGCCAAAATCTGCCTTTGTTCTTACTCAACTCCAGGATAAACTATATCCCAAAATATAAATGAGTTCCTATTCATATCTTACATTACTCTTTCTTCTCCATTCACATCCTTACTTCAATAAGTTTCTCTTCCTGACTCTCTTTCTAAATACACCATAACCATGTTTTTACTCTCACTTCATATTGTGATTCCTATTTGTATTATATGAACTTACCTTTAACTTCTCTATAAATTGACTAACTTTGTCTAAATATTAAATCATTGTCATACAGGTTCATAGGTAGGTACTAGGCTATTGGCCCAAGGGCCTAAGTAAGCCTAGCCAACAAGGTTCCCTGGCTTATGCCACCCAAGAAAGTTATTTTCCTGTGCCCCTATCGAGCAGAGTCACAGAAGTGATCCCCGGGTGTATTTCCTATTTCCCATCCACTTATCAAGATTTTTCTTGAAGAGTGCCAATGAGGAACTTTGCTTGACATAGATGGGTAGCTTGTTCCAGAGTATGCAAAGTCTCTGGGACAGGAATCTATCCCTCTAGCATGTCCTGTTTATTGTGGTGAGAAGGCTTAGGTCCCTAGAGTGTGTAGCACAGGGGAATTGGGATGTATTTAGGTGTAGCATGTCCAACAGCTCTGGGTTTGACACAGCTTTACATGCTAGGCAGAGATCACCTCGGAGTAGGCGATATGCGACAGAGTAAAGCTGGAGTTTTTTTAGACAGTCAGTGTAGGGCATCTGTTTGAGGCCAGTAATCCTCTTTGTGAGGTACTTCTGTGGCCTTTCCAGCTGCTGCAGATGTCTTGTGAGGTACATTCCAAAAGGGGCATTGTGCTCTATAATGGGTCTAATGAGTGTCAAGTAGAGGGGAACAATGACCTCTTTTTTCCTAGATGAGAAACCCTTTGTGATGAGGTGTGCCACGTAGAAGGATTTCCTGACTACTGTGATGATGTGATTATCAAAGGAGAGACTATTGTCCACCTGGGTCCCCAGGTCTCTTATCACACATTCGGCATTAAGTAGACTGCCGCTTATGTGGCAGTTCATGGGTACAGAGTTTTTACCAAAGGGGATGATAATGCACTTTTTGGCATTGAGCTTGAGACCAAGGCTCTGACACCAGGTATGAGGCATTTCTGTAGGATGTCCACATCATTTGGGGACTCAGCTACGGCTCCTAGTTTGCAGTCATCTGTGAAATTCATTAGCCAAAGGCCTTCTGTGTTAGCCTGTACTTCAGAGAAGTAGATACCAAACAGGAGAGGTCCCAGGACTGAACCCTGCGGTACTCCACTTGTCACTGGTTTGAAGTCAGATTTGGAGTCTGCAACTTTTAAGTTTGGGTTCTATCAGTGAGCCAGTTGGCAACCCATCTTGTGACGTAGGGATTTATACCTAGTTTAGTGAGTTTAGCTATAATTCCAAATGGGGGATGGTGTCAAAAGCCTTGGCAAGGTCAAGATAGGCTGTGTGAACCACCTTACCCTCATCTACAGCTTTGGTGACTGCCTCAAAGAAGTCGATCAGGTTCAGGAGGCATGATCTGCCTTTCACGAACCCGAACTGGGTGGTGTCCAGAGTCTGGAGGTCGCCAGTGTATTTGTTTATGAGTTCTATGATGATACGTTCCATAGCCTTACAGACCAGGCTCATCAGTCTAATAGAGTGATAGTTCCTGGGATCAGTGGTGGCTCCCCCTTTGTGGAGTGGTATAACTGTTGCTTTGCGCCATTCAGTGGGCACAATGCCTGATGTGAGACTATGATTGAACATGGTGCTTGGGGGGGGGGGTGCTCCAGAGTTCATGTAAAACGCAGCCTGGGATGTTGTCCGGTCCCATGGATGCTGTGTTTTTGGCTTTAGAGAGTGCAGCTTTTACCTGCCTAGTTGTATCTATTTTTAACCAATGTTTTCAAATTATGTCTAATTTAGTATAACTATATAAACCATAGATGTTTTTGCATTATTTTTGAAGATTGCAAAATTATTTTTCTTAAAATATTTTTCTAATACTTTGTAGGTTTTCTCTCTGAGCCTCTGCTAAAAAGGGGGGGGCCTACCGAGTTGGACTTTCCCAGTAACCGAATGTCAATAAAAAATAATAAATAAGTAAATCAGTATCAGGACATGCCCTAACTGCAGGGAAGCTACATGGATTTAACAAGCACTATGGTATAAGTTAGTGAGAGTACTTCATGTTTCCAGAAGGGAAGGTTGTTCTGGCAGACTGCCATGAAAAGATGGGATTTTTCTGGTTGGCTTTGGTCAGCCAAATGACACAAAACACTTAATTCATCTTCTGCCCCTCATGTAATAACCTTTAATTGTATGCATTCCCATAATATCCATTCCAGTCCAAGTCCGAGGCCTGAAGGTTAATCACTAATTTCATTTTCACTCACGTAATTATAGGTTTTATGATGTATGACAAAAACAAACTGGAAAAGTACACAGCCTCTTCTCTGGGTAAGTTCTGTGAAATGTCATCCAAGAACACAGAGTCCAGGTTTCTGAAACTGTCCTGATCCCTTCAGTCCTTTTGGAAGTCATATCTAATGTCCTGCCATTTGCATGTAACCTACCCATCATGACAAAGTGCAGATACCAAGCAAAGGTCTTCTTCCTTTCATGAGTATTTGGAGTGTATCATCACTCACTTGACTTTGGTCAGAATCTACTGCTTTGTTACATTAATCCTACACAGACTAATTATAGTCAAGGCCTTCACACAAAATTAGTTGTCTAACTAGATCCTTAAATAAGCACTTCACCTCAAGCATTCTTTGCCTAACTGGATTCTCCTTGTGATTTAAACTTTGATTTGGAAGTTGGTACAGGCTCATTTTGAACCCCGTCCTCAGGTACTCTGAAATTTCTTTCTAACTTCCTCATCTCAGTTACATGCATATGTGTCAGGAGCACTTTGTAACTGCATGCACTTGTGTTCAAGGAGCTTTTCTTTCTTTTTTACCAACAGACCTGCCACTCAAAATCATTTTTCTTTCCACACATTCTAGCTATCTAATTTTAGCTGTGACGCTGCATGTTCATTTCTTATTGGATGATTGTGACATGCAGCTGTCATCCATGGCAGCAGTCAGAAGAGTTCTGTTATGTCCTGATATCTACTGCTTGCAACATAATTGGTCAAGGGAGGTGTATGCAATAGGAGCAGTGTGGAACTGTTCCCCCACTCCCAAGAATGACATAGCTCATTAAGTGAACCACAGTCCTTCCTCAAGGGGGCAGTTCCTGCTAGTTCCCTGGTCTCAAGTGAAGATTCATCAGTGGGTGTAAAATCGATCAGACTATACCCTTTGTGTCCTCTCTCTAATGCTAGTTCCATAGAAACCTGAGTTACAACCTGAACCTGGATCATCTGGGTCATTAAGGCTACAACCAGAAGCCTTTGCATATTCTTTTAATTTTGAAATTCTTCTTTACTTATCTTTATACACATTAACGTAGAACGTATTCTTATGGTGGAATCCATTTCACTAACACAGTAACAAATCTAGTTCTCTAATGAAAAAAACAGCATGATTATGTTATTACATTATTTTGCTGTACAAAAAATTACTATCTTTTACACTGCGGTGCTAAAACTTTGTAACAGATAGATTAGAAATTCTGCATGCAAGCTTAATGAAGGTTAAGCAATCTAAAACATTGACGAATCTCACAACTAATGCAAGCAAATTGAGCATATACATATTCAAATACAGTCTACGAAGTAATTAACTGCAGAGTACCAAGCCCAGCTCAGGACATATTAGCATGTTTACACAGGTCTACCTGACTTTGTTGAAATCTCAGATTATCGAATTCCATTTTGCCGATGCTTAAAATATTGAACTTCACTTCATCAAAGTAGCGGAACAACAAATATCTTCCCTGGGTAACTAAGCTGTGGTGCAAGATGGTGAACTCTGCCCTTTTCCAAACTGTAGTGTGATCTTGGAGTTGGTATATATAGTTAGTGAGAATGTGGGGGGCAAAGTCCCCACCTTGGCTGGGTTAGGGATGGTGCGGTTTGTTTTTTTTAGGGGGGGTAACTGATTACTTACCCTGGGTGGATCTTCATTATTCTGCTCATTTGATGATGTGGGATTTCAATATTTTCATTGTCAACAAACTGGATTCGATAATATGGAATTTCAATGAACGGAAGTAAATCTGTTTACACATATGTTTATCTTTCCATCATGGTACAGCAGGCAGAAACTATACGCCTGCAAATTATGACATTGTTATGTGGCCACAACAATAATGACTCAGATACCAAGCATCTGTAAATCACACATAACACTTGAAAGTCAAACTAGAGACCTGCATGGACATTCAGGGTGCTTGAGTGGTCTGCAAAAAATATGAAGTTGTAGTGAATAAGCTGCAGTGTCCTACTGCTATGCTGCACCCTATCACAGATACGCCACTAAGTGTGGGGTACAGTACATGACCACAAGCTACTGAATTGCAAACTTGTTTATGTGGTGTCCGTTCCCCTATAGTGACATACCAGTCACTACGTGTGGAGTACAGTACATGACCACAAGCTACCAAATTACTTATTTGTATATGGGGTGCCCATTCCTCGACAGTGACACACCCTTCAGTGCCATAACGATACTATATCATGCATATGACAGGGGTGTCAAGAGGTAAGTGGCCACAGCATTACACTGTCATCAGTATTGATAGTAGATTGCTTGACCTGCCTGCACATTCTGCATCTTCTGAATGGTGCTGCTGCATGTCCCAGCTTGTCACCATCAGTATAGCTAGGATGTAGAATTTGGCCTAGCAGAGTAGTACCACTACCTATAGATCCCCTCATTCCTAGCATCCTTACAAGATATAGACTTTTTCAGGCTTCTACACTATGTACCATGATGATGACACACTGAATCAGGAGCACCACTAGGCTCCACACCATTCTGTGAGGATAACCGATGCACTGTACATACATATCAGCAATGCACTAACTATGGGCACACAGGCCTGTATTTCAGTTTGCCATTAATGAGTATAACAGTTACTATGGATGTTATTTATTTATTTTATTAATTTATTTACTCCTTGTTGGCCAGATTAGTCCCACAAGCCCTGGGTCCTGTTTTCATGGAAGACTTGAGGTGGTATTCATAATAAATAAGGGAAATTTGGCAAGGGCAGTGGGGAACTCCCCTATTCTTTTCTGAAGAGTGTGATGGGATCTTTTATACCTACCTGAGTTACCATCAAATCAGGCAGTTGGTACCTTGGTTTAGTGTCTCATCTGAAGGATGGCACATGCAAGAGGGCAGTAGTCAGTGTCTGGAGTGTGAATCAAACCTACAGCTTTCTGATCTTCCAGCACCAAATGCAAGGATGCTACCAGCTGAACCACTGACACCGAGACTGACATGGTGTCACAACTACTCTGCTGTCTCTGTATGCAGCACAAAGGACATCTATAAAATTCATTGTACGCCCAAATCAAAAATGCAGGGATACACTTCCTGCCTCCCATACCACAATGGCAGAAGGGCTTCTTGTGATGATACATCTAAGGGGGAAATGCAGACATTCAAGGCACTTCTGACCAGCACTTAAAAGTATGAACAGTAAAGAGACAAAATGATTGATTATATACTACTTGAGATTTCAGTACCTTGGAGAATTCCCCTTCTGTTAAGTATGCTATTCTTGAAAGTAGTTCTTTCGGCTTTTCTGGGTTAGGGGTCGCCACAGCGGAACTCCAGTCCGCTAATAATTGGCAGTAGATTTTTACGCTGCCGAGATGCCAGCTTGATGCCCAACCTACAATGAAGGCACGCCCATTCACGCATGCCTTTCGAACGCCACTCGACCGCAGGGAGGACATGCAGAGTCCACACAGAAGGCGCTCCAGCCAAGAATCAAAGGGAGAACCTTTTGCTTCTTCTTCTTTCGGCTTTTCCCAGTTAGGGGTCGCCACAGCGGATCACCTTGTCCGCACATTGATTGGCAGTGGAGTTTTACGGTGTCGAGTTGCCAGCCCGGCGCCCAACCTTCCACACAAGGCACACTCACACGCACAACTAGGGCCAATTTAGAGTGTCCAATCCACCTGCAGCATGTCTTTGGGATGTGGGAGGAAACCGGAGCACCCGGAGGAAACCCACGCGACCACAGGGAGGACATGCAGACTCCGCACAGAAGGCACCCCAGCCGGGGATCGAACCGGAGAACCTCTTGCTGTGAGGCAAAGGGAGAACCTTTTGCTGTGAGGTGAAAACTCTACCACTGCACCACCGTGACTCTATTCTTGGAAGTAGTAAATTAGTATATTTACACATCAGGGGTGCTGTAGTTGTACCCCCCAGATCAATGGATGCTGGAGGAGTGAATCTCCCTGCAAAAAAAATGTTTTAATACTTTAACAATAAGTGTTAATTTTCACTGTTGTCATTATTAGTCACACTTTAATGTTCACACTTCCGATTGTCAAACATAAGTGTCTCAAGGTTCTGCCACGCAACAATGTCTGTTTATTATGTATGTGCAGAACACAAAATAAACTGTCAGATTTAATATGCTATGCATTTTTGAAAGGAAGTCTATTTGAGTTTGCTTCATACTGAAAACAATATTTTAGAAAACTTTATTTACAGATAGCAAATAGGAATGCATTTTGATACCTAATTATTTGACATAATACATTACTTGTTATAGATCTGCACCCTATACTGCATACATTCTAAATGCAAGAAACAGCTTAAGGGATTCCACACTTATAACTAAAAACTTCTTGCTTTGATTTTTTTTAACATGTATAATCAACCAAAATACTATGACTGCAATGTTACTAAAAATAGAAGTCATTGTGAAGTTGAGATACACTGCAGTTTTCAATGATGAAAATAAATATCCCCACTTTTATTAATGTAGATCAGAACCCTATCCCTCCAGGAAAGTATATACAATAAAAAATAACATTTTCTTCACTCTGTGTGTTAATTTAGTCTACTTTAAACATTTCCAAGCAGATATTAAAACATAAATTACAAAGCCTATACTGTTGGACTTTCTCGGTATAGATTTTTTTTAAGTGACAGTGCATGCAGTGTCTTCAGTTTGATATTCCCTTAGCTTCATTTTGGGAGAAGGTGTTGTCATGTAATGCCCTTGTTCTTGTTACTATATACTGTAACTTCTTATATTTATTTATATTACAAAAAATTATTGTGTACGTATAGATTATTTTAATACTACAAGATAATTAAATTGGTTACAGCATTAAGCTGAGCTTGTACTGAAGATCAATGCAGGATGTGTGCATACTTAAACCCTCATCCAGTCCAGTTGTAACCTGTCAAAACAAGTAAGCCACGTTAGCTTTCCCTTAACAAACCTGTATTACTTCAGATCAAGAAGGAGATTACCTACATCCCACTGAACATGTTCTATAATGATCCTCCTCATAACCTAGCAACAGCTACTAGTCAGATCAGTAATTCAATAACTACCAGGGTCGTTTATAGAATGCATCTTATGTATAGGATCCATGGTGCCCTTCTGCCACAGTTTGGGGGTAAAATCTATAGACAGATATTTAATTAAATAAATGTGGAGAAGGTGACACTAAAGAAACTTCCTGAGATGCTATCAGTGCATATAAAACTAGTGCTCTTAATTCTGCCCAAGGCTGCTTCAGTTTGATAAGGAGATATGGTCAGCATGGAGGGAAGAATGGCTCTCCCACCATGACTACCATGATAGTGTCTTTGTTTGTTGGCTTTCTAAAGCCGAAGCTACATTTCTTTACTCTGATGTCGGTGAGGTCATTCACAGAACATCTTACCACTAAATTCTAAGGCACTACAATCCTGATCATTATGTTTATGTTTCCATATGTAGTTATACAATACTTGTTTTTTTATTTTCTACCATTTTATTTGCAAGTTTAAGTATACAGGAGGACATTGTTGAGTAGTTTGACCTTATAGTGCATTCTATTAGTGTCTAAAGAGGACATGTTTTAGGATAAAGCTATCTAATAACTTATAGATATTTATCAAAGTTATCATTGAATTGTATAACAGAGGTGTTTATGGTTTGATCTCAGTTAGTGGTGCTAAGGAAATAATTAACTTTGAAATAGTCATTGCTGCAGAAATCCCAAAATGTGTAGATGTTATACCTGTGATTAACCCTTTTCATGGAAAATGCTACTGCAGCATGATCTGATCTGACAAAGGAAGGGATTAATATTAATGTAAGGGACAAATGCATCAATAGTAATCTGTTGAAAATAAAATGAAGAATGTATTCCTTGTTTACTTGGATTTTTCAGAAAAATTGCCAATGGAATCAATATTAACAAAATCTAGGATGCAATGGAAAAACATGATTGGAAGCATTTGTTGCCTGAGTCAATTGCAGGGTAGCCGGAGTTACCCATAATTATGCTATTATTGATTATTTCATGTTTTTCTAAATCAATAAGATATTTTTCCTGCTTCTTTGGGATGAATTTATGGAGTGCAGTAACAATGAATTGCAGTTGTTTGTACTGGTGGTTACACAGCTTGCTATTACCTCTTCTTTATGGTCTCCTTGATGATTTGTGTTGAGTGGTTTAATGCTAACACTGCTCTGGATACAGGAGAATAAATGTCCAGCAGTGTGATGACTTCCATGGAAGAGGAAGGCATTGCAATTTAGACTATGGGGAGAAAGCTATATGGGCCTGTAATCTATATTTCAGAGATAGTGCAAATACATACACTACAAAGTTAGATAAGTGTCTTGTTCTTGTTTCATTATTCTCCTAAGGTGTTAATCTTGGATGCACACTCATTTCTCTTTTTCTGTTCTGGTCTGTTACAAGTAATCTTGTCTAAACTGTTTGAAATTAAACAAGCAAAAATAAATAAAATAAAAATTAAAATTAGAAACAGCTGCGCAAAACGTACAGCTCAAGTACACAAAAATCTAATCAAATGTGCACAATGCATCACAGTGTTTACTGTTTATATCACATGATTGAAACGCAATAACATCGAACACTATAACATTGAACTTAAAACTGTGAAAACTGAAAACACCAAAAGCTGAGAACAGCAATTTTTTTCCCCTGGGAAAAAAAAAATCGCTGTTCCAGCACAAAACACAAAACACACAAACACTACTAACACCCCCTCAATGTGGGGGGCTGTGCCCCCACACCCCCCTATTTAAATATACCAACTCCGAGATTGCACCACAGTGGAGGAAATAGCGAAGCCACAGAAACGGCCCACCAAATTCTTTCCCTGAGAAAGAATTCGATGTTCCGTGGCTTCACTGTTCTCAGTCTTCGAGGTTTTGGGTTCGATATCATAACATTCGAGGTTTTGCAAGTTCGATGCTGTGATATAGACCCCAGTGTTTATGCTAATTCTACAATTCTACATACAAAGACATTAAAAAAAACATTTTGCTGTTATGACTAATCATATTATTTATGCTTGCTGCATTGACATTATAGCTCAATGCCATGACATGTTTAAAACATTGGTCTTCCTCAGGTTTTCGATTGTTATGTGCCATACCATTACCCAATGATAGTGCCCCATCCCTTAATTACATCTTCCCATGTTTTACTTAAAAGGTCAGGTGTAACCTCTCAGTCTAAACATAGCAATTAAAATGCTGATTTATTTGAAAAACATATCATACTCAAATATAATCCTGGCCAATCTGACTATTTTCCCTTTAACAAGGCTGCTCTTTTGTCTTATTAGGTGATTACTAAAGTAGTGAAGATATGAATTTGAAAATAGCTTTCTATAAATACTAGAGCTGAATTTGTGTTGTCTCCTCATTATAGTTGTATAAATATCCAATAGTTAGGATGTATACTACAGTAATAGTGAATAAAAAATTACAATAATCAGCTGTTTGTATAAATTTCCAAATAATTTTCAATTTGTCTTCAGTGAGTATCTATGATATGCGAATTCTGTCTAAACTCTAACATAAAAATCTAGACATTTAACATATTCTTGTTTAAAGGGAACTTCTTCTCCCAAATCTAGAAAGGTTGAGGTAGATCTCATTGCATACCTGAATATGTACCCATTAGAATATTGTGTTTCTATCAGTACTTCTAACAGTGATGTTATCTTCTATAATCTGCAAAATACACAGCTTTACAAAACATTATGGGGATGCATGCATATTTTGTTGGTATTATAGCTGGCATTGAATTAAATGTGGGTATCCTTGGAACCTCCTGAACCTACTGTCATCAAATATACTGTACTGCTATTACTGTTTCTACAAAGCCATTTATTATATTCAAGTTTGCAGTCAGATACATGTCAGAGGAGATGTGCATATTATGTTCTTCATTAATGTACTTATAAAAGATACAGAGATGTATTTGAACAACTCAGTAGGTGATAACATAGAGTACTTATTTATTTATAAAAGGAGGCAAGAGTCCTTTGGCTATGCAGTAGGTGAATATAAGAAGCTGTGTCACAAAGAATTAACAGCCTACATAATGTTAATATACATACCTTGAAAGCAGTGGTGTCCTAAGCTTTGCTTTCAGTCTGTAAGTGTCATCACTGACTCATACAGTCTCATACTCTAAAAATATAAGACATATAACTGAATCCTGAAGGTCTTTTATACATAGAGCTCTACCACAGCTAGGTTCAAAGAAATATTACTACTGAAAGCACTTCAATTAGTAATGCAGCCCAAAATATATGCAGATACACTAAACCAAAGGCAGATTCCCATACCAGGTTTGAAGACTGTAAGAGCAATCTGTGGAACAGTGAGAATTTAAATGAAATTACAGGGAAATATATTCTAAGTCTGAAACTGTTGTACCTTTAAGTGCTCCTCCTTGTCTGAGGTTCAGCAATCACAGAGTTAATATACATGTAAGCAGTGGACTGTGAATGCAGCTCCCACACTAAGGTATGCAGAGGGCTTGCCCAGTGCAAAAAACATCTTCATAGGTATAACAGTGATTTTCACACTATACTGTTACCTTTTGAGGATTGTGCATACTTTTGCAGAGTTTTTGAACTCACACTGAAGACTTTCAGATTTCCAGTAGGATGCCAAAACAAGTTTCTTTTGTATGTTCAAGGTCCACAAAAGTGATCCTTGAGCTAGGTAGAATTTAGGTGCAGTTACAGGGAAATATATACTAAATCCAAATTTGCTTGATTATCCCACCTTCTACATGTTACTATTATGCAATTGGAGGGTATTTGGGGGGGGTGCAATCCCCTCACATTAGTGGTGCTGAGGGCTTACCCCCTCCAGAAAAATCTTTCTGGTTGCAATTTTCACACTTCACTGTGATTTTCTGGGGATTAGATTTACTTTTAAGCAATTTAGTGTCTCACAATGAAGAGGCTTAAAATTCCAACAGGATGCTAAATCATATTCCCATTGTATGTTTGGGGACCATAAGTGTGGTCCTAGGAACACCAAGAATTGAAGTGCAAACACAGACAATTGTATGATGACATCACCTGTTGCCTTCTGAAGCGTCTCTCTCACCACAATTCCCACACCATTTCTATTCTGTTCTCCCCCTAAGTAGTAGACACTGGATGCCAAGTCAAGTGGCTTTGCTGCACTGTCCTACATCTTGTCTCCTGGATATACAGGATATCCAGCCTCCTCTTTGCCATCATCTCATCCATTTCTGAGCTGTGTTCTGTCAGTCAACCTACATTGAGTGCAACAACCTTAGTTCATATTTGGCAGGTTGATTGCTTTTACATTCAACGTTCACTCAACAGATCTATTCCAGGTAGCCCAAACTGGGAAGCTGGATACTGGCCAGCCAGTAGCTTAATGATCCAGGGCTACTGGGCTTTATGGAGGGCACACACTGGCCAACAGGGGCATACAGTCCCCTCCCACTGTTAGAATGGGTTTTTGAGTATGCCAGGTCCTCAACCCATTTAGCACCGCTAAATAGCCATGCCCATTTTTGATGAGTCAACACAACCAAATCACCTAGAGCCAGTTTTTACAACATTGAGTAGCTATCCCTGACAAAACACACAGCCTGTGATCCATTTTCTCCTAACTAAGGGATTCCGGGTACCAGAGATGATGCTCAAAGCAGTTGGTCTAAAAATATCCTTTGCCCTGTGCTGTCCATAACACTATTCTTGGGTGAGTTTGGAGTGGAATCACTCAGCGTGTTTTTTTTTTCAGGGGGTTGGGAATGTGGGAAGAACCCCACAGAGACAAAGGAAGGACATGCAAACTCCAAACAGGCTTTGGCCAGAGGTCAGAATCAAACCTTGTACTTTGTGCATGGAAGGGGAAGACCTTAACTATTATGGCAACTTTGTCTCCTTGGTAGAATCTGACATTAATAACCTGGAGGGCAAGCTTTCAGAAACAAATGCAACATCCCTACCATTGTGCCATTCTGATCTGATGTAAGCGTGTTTCTAATATCCAGGCAGCAGTAATTAGTCATACTCATATATTTCTATTATTACAATAACTGTAAAGTTCTGTCTGCTGTAAGGAGCCATATGCTCTTCATATTTATTGGAAAGAATTCAAGCATTAGCATAATAAATCTTAACTTCCTGGTTTATATTTCAGTGCCATCATTTGATAGAATCTGCTGGCTGAAGTTTAAAAACCGCTTTGCCATTTTGAGAAACGTCTTACTCAGTAGTTTCGCCGTGGTAATTAAAACTCATTTCTGTCAACGTTATTCCTTTTGTTATAAAACTTGTCCCAAAGTCTTCTCAAATCGAACTCATTCTCATAACAGAACTTCTCTAGCCACTTGTAAAACAACAAAGCTTTTGAATATTGCCAGTTGGAAAGTGGCTTAGACAGGAATCTGTCACCTAAATACAGATTCACTTTGTGTTTTTGACAAATATGAAATATATTCACAATATACATGTGAAATGATAGTGTTGAAGTTAAATCGTTTGTACCAATATGTATAATTATGTAACTGAAAGACCTTTTCCCCAGGAAAATTTTCAAAAGAGATCTTTATATATCTGAGAGTTTATACCCACTAAAACTGTCTCCTTTTTCTTATCGATGCCTGCACCTGCTCTATTTTTTTTTCAAATCATTGTGTCACCAGCTGAGTGCAGGGGGGTAAGAATAATATAGCTTCTGGACATTATACAAAGTTCAGCCTGAAAATTACCTCCCACCACACAGCTTTTTAACTTTCTTTGTCTAGCTGCACTAAAAGAAATGGAATCGCTACCATCACTACTGTCACTTTCATTCTGATCCGTTTTGCATTA